>NC_083585.1:53489127-53789127 GCF_027579695.1 Neoarius graeffei | reverse complement strand
CGACCAATAACGTGACTCATTGCTAATTTGAAATGTTTCTTCCTGTTAACGCTCATTACCCCTCCTCCACCCCTTCACACACACTGGTCTGGTTCTCGTCCTGACTCGGTCTCACCCTGCTGCGGTCTTGGTCTTGACTTGATCTCAATCCCTCAAAGTCTTGGTCTTGTCTTGGTCTTGATACACTCTGGTGTTGGTCATGACTTGGTCTTGGTTTTGGTGCTCTTGACGACAACAGTAGTAGTAAGTCCAAATAACCTCCACTTCTGTTATCGATCATTTCATGCTCACAGCTGGCTGGTTTTGTGGGTGTCACTGTATGTAAATCAGATGGGCCGTGCACTTGCTTGGTAATTTGAATCAGTAATGGATGATTGGTGAAAAGAATCAGCATTTCCCCAAACAAATTTTTGTAAATCTGGCAGAAATTTTTAGTTCGGTTTGGCGTACGCAAACATTACACACAACTTTACGAAAAGACTGATACATGAGGCTCAGTGTCTGTAGGCGTGTCTGCTTTTTTCACCTAGCCAGCGTTCGTGTCAGTTGCTGTCATGTCCTGCTATCAGTGAACTCTTCTTGCTGAGTTTTATCAGGTTACTTGTATTGTCGGAAGATGCTCTGGTTCCTCTTGATATTTTCACAGAGCGCAGTTTTCTATCTGCTTTACTTTGATTAATCGAGAAATATGTCCTGATTTTGGTTATTTTCTGTTGTTTTAAAAATTTTATTAGTAAAACAATGTACGCCACATTGGACCACATGACAGTTGAGTCTGGAATCAGAGCATTTTTATGAGTAGAAGTGAATTTGTTTGCTAGCAAACTGTCGCAAAAAAAAAAAGTAAACTTGGTGGAATTCTCAGTTAAATACTCAGGGACAGATCCAGACCAATGCAACCAATGCATGTGCATCGGTCAGAAATATACCGTATGTGCACCACTTGGCATTGGTCACGGGGCGTTTGTTTACTTTACTGCTAGCCGGCTACATGGGCTATAGCCACGCTCAACCCACAGACCAATGGTTCATGGTCCGACTACCTGTGGTAAATGGTGATGCTTATCTGATCTAATTACCTGTATTTTCACGATGCTGTGATGTGTGACCTGGGACAAAGAATCTAGGTCAAACCAATAAAATGCCCCAGAAAGAGGTCGAAATTCTCTGTGAATCACGGGCCGAGCCACAGTCATAGCAGGCTGAGCCTGGGCTGTTTTGAAAGGTCTCAGGGAGAGGGAGGTGTGTGTAAAGTTTGGCCAGGCTAGGACTTTCAGTGGTCAAGTTATGAATTTTTAAATCCTGGCGTGTGCACGTGGCTGGGGCCAGGGCTCATATTAAAGTTTTCAGTGAGCCGTGCTCACGCAGGGGTTTGGGGGATGAATAATGGGCCGAGCTGCAGTCAGGCTGTTTTGAAAGGTCATGGGGAGAGAGAGGTGCGTGTAAAGTTTGGTTGGGCTAGGACTTTCGGTGGCTGAGGTACCGGTATGAATTTTTAAATCCTGGCATGCACACGCATGGCTGGAGCCAGGTTCATATTTAAGTTTTCCGCGAGCCATGCTTGCATGGGGTTTCTGGGGCGAATAATGGGCCGACCAGGTCATAGCAGGCTGAGCTTGGGCTGTTTTGAAAGGTCTCAGGGAGAGGGAGGTGTCTGTAAAGTTTGGTGGGGCGAGGGCTTTTGGTGGCCGAGTTATGAATTTTTAAATCCCTGTGTGCACGTGCGCATGCGTGGCTAGGGCCAGGATCATATTAAAGTTTTCAGCAAGCCGTGCTTGCATGGGGTTTCTGGGGCGAATAACAAGCCAAGCCGCAGCCGTAGTGGGCTGAGCCTGGGCTGTTTTGAAAGGTAACGGAGAGAGGGAGGTGCGTGTAAAATTTGGCGGGGCTAGGACTTTCGGTGGCTGAGTTCATCTCATTATCTGTAGCCGCTTTATCCTGTTCTACAGGGTCGCAGGCAAGCTGGAGCCTATCCCAGCTGACTACGGGCGAAAGGCGGGGTACACCCTGGACAAGTCGCCAGGTCATCACAGGGCTGACACATAGACACAGACAACCATTCACACTCACACTTACGGTCAATTTAGAGTCACCAGTTAACCTAACCTGCATGTCTTTGGACTGTGGGGGAAACCGGAGCACCCGGAGGAAACCCACGCGGACACGGGGAGAACATGCAAACTCCGCACAGAAAGGCCCTCGCCGGCCACGGGGCTCGAACCCAGAACCTTCTTGCTGTGAGGCGACAGCGCTAATCACTACACCACCGTGCCACCTGTGGCTGAGTTATGAATTTTTAAATCCCGGTGTACGCGGCACGCGGCTGGAGCCAGGGCTCATATTAAAGTTTTCAGCGAGCCGTGCTCACATGGGGTTTAGGGGGCGAATAACGGGCTGAGCTGCCGTCGTAGTGGGCCGTGGCTGCCATCTTTGGAAAGGGGTCGGCATGCTCTATGCCCCTGTGAAAATCCATAGCAATCTGGTAAATTTAGTGAAAATATTTCTGCAAATGTGCATCTGTCAGATTCTTGGGGTGGATCTGTCCCTGAATACGCTCACATTAATACATCTGCTCAAATTTGGGTCGTTATTCAAGCTTAACTGCTCTTCACTGCAGACATAAATTTTTCGTAAATCAGGTTCTGTGAGTGCAGTGTTTTGATGCACTCATTTCTGGAGAGTATCTGACCTCCTGTACTCCTGCTTGTGGGCGGCTGAATAGATTTGTGGTCCGGGAGCTGGGAGATCCACTGTCTGATTGTTGAGGGCTCCAGAGATTAATTATAATCCATTTAGTCTCAGCAGGGAGCAGCAACTTTACAGCATTTGGCATGCCGGGGCAGAGTTAGTGACAGTCCTAACACACTCAGCCTTGGAGTGCTGGGACATCTCCAGAGGAGCTGTGGAGAGGGAATAAAACTCAAATGCGCAACGAAGGAAGGGGAGCTAACTAGGAGTGACATTTTTCCTCATATAGCTTGCATTATCTGCCAAGCAGAAGTGGCAGCACTCCAGACGTGTCTTCTTTCTCCAGCTGTTTTTGTGTTGTGATTAAGAACCAGGTCTCTTTGGCCTCCAGGTTCATTTCAGTGTGATTACTTGGATGGAGTAGCTTCCCTACAGGCACCCCAGGACCTGGACATGTGGATTAAATTTTGTTGCCTTAAATTTGTCGTGATCCTGTCTTTGATATGATAATCAATCTGACGTCCTCTGCGGACCAGATTTGTCTGAATATGTTTAAGCTTCATGTCGGAGAAGAAGAATAAAATCAGATTTGTTCTGCAGTATTGGGTGAAAGAAAAAAAATCAGTTGCCAGCTCCCTGAGGACTGAGGATGCAAAAATGCGAAACAGGGACGGTTGTCGGAGATGTGTGTTCAGTGTTTTAGCTCAGTGACTCCAATCCTAACCAATAAGACATGTGAAATCACACTCCGGCTTCGATCGCTACCTCACCAGGATCCTTGCAGTTTAAAAGTAGTGTGAGCGGTGGGAGAAGTCAATTTTCTTGTGTTTCAGATGCTCCTGTTTCATATACTTCTTTATTATATTACAGATCTGGACTGAAATGACTTTTGTGTGTGTGTGTGAGAGATACTTGGTTCTGATTGATACAGGAATGTTTTAAAGACAGAACAGACACGTTTTCAGTTCTTCCTAACATGACAAGCTGGATTTCTTTGTCTTTTAACTTCAGAAGAGAGAAAAAAGAAAGGGTGGTGATGGAATGACTGTTTATCATCAGTTTAAAATGAACAGAAGAAAAGGAATGAGCTTGTATCATTGGCGTAACACAATATTAAATGGAACTGAAAATAGATAAACAGAACAAGATGTTTATTATTAAATAAAAATTGTAGAAGTTGGCAAATTGCTGTGGTATAAGAGGAATAAAATAAAGCACTTCATGCTGTACATGCTGTGATAGGAAATTATTCAGCTTCAATAATAATAATAAATAATAATAATTTCAACATTGGCGGCACGGTGGTGTAGTGGTTAGCGCTGTCGCCTCACAGCAAGAAGGTCCTGGGTGGCCTTTCTGTGCGGAGTTTGCATGTTCTCCCCGTGTCCGCGTGGGTTTCCTCCGGGTGCTCCGGTTTCCCCCACAGTCCAAAGACATGCAGGTTAGGTTAACTGGTGACTCTAAATTGACCGTAGGTGTGAATGTGAGTGTGAATGGTTGTCTGTGTCTATGTGTCAGCCCTGTGATAACCTGGCGACTTGTCCAGGGTGTACCCCGCCTTTCGCCCATAGTCAGCTGGGATAGGCTCCAGCTTGCCTGCGACCCTGTAGAAGGATAAAGCGGCTAGAGATAATGAGATGAGAGATGAGAATTTCAACATTATATACAACTATAAGTATATATTATATTATATTATATTATATTATATTATATTATATTATATTATATTATATTATATTATATTATATTATACTGGCTGGCTTTGAGTGGTATATCAGATTCCATTCAGCTAGCATGATATTGAATGAGTCGAAGACAAGTAGCTGAATGGAATATTTCTGATATACCACGGAAAAAACCCAGCCAATATTTATTATTATTATTATTATTATTATTATTATTATTATTATACATTCGATGGAATAATTATAGATTTTACAAAACGTGAAGAACAGTGGGTTAAACTTTCCAATATTGAATGCTGATTCTGATCAAATGTAATTCAATGTTGTGTCAATCCAATGTACTGTACAAAGCCAAAGTTCTAACAATAAAAATGGTACAAGTCCAAAAAGCCTGAACAACAACCCAACTTATATACAAGCGATATCCAGGTTACAGTTCAAGTTCACAGTTAATTTTGGTCGTAGTGAATTATTACATTGCAGTTGTTCAAAACAAAAGGGCTTTGCTGAGTGAAGTCCACAAGTGACGTCCTCTTGTAAAAGTCTCCGTCACTTTTCCTCACCTCCAAGTAGAACTTTGACAATATTTAGGCTGTTGCTCTCTTTTCCAGTTTTTCGATGTCCGTTGGTCTGTTTTTCTCTTGTAAATGTGCGTGAAGAATATCCAGGGAAGGTTTGGTAGCCTTTCGGGTGTTCAGCACATCTGTCTCTTTAAATCTTCCGCTTTTAATGAAGTAAACCTCGCGGCCATGCTTGTGCACAAACTGTCAGTCACTCACTAGCGCAGAAATTTTACATCTCCGACGTGTCTCTTTTCCAGTTTTTCGATGTCTGTTGGTATGTGTTTCTCTTGTAAATATGTGTGAAGAATATACAGGGTGTCTCAAAAAAATGTACTCACACTTTGAATGACGAGAAAACCTTTATTTATGAACATAGAGTGAAATGGAATAGCTTTGAATACAGAAGACAAATGTAATTGAAGAATCATGTTCGCAAATGTTCAAATCGATGAACATTATTGTCCAGACAACGCTGATAACGTGCACCAAGGGATTCGCAAACTTCACGAAACAGGTCATTAGGAATATCGCGACATTGTCTTTCAATTTCCAATTTCAATGCATCAGTTGTTCTTGGTTTGGTGCGATAATTTCCTGCCATGCTGTGATTAATTAATTACACCTGCAACACAAAAAAGGCAGCATGTTAGGGACAGTTAAAGTGTGAGTACATTTTTTGAGACACCCTGTATAATGAAGTTTTGGCAGCCTTTTGGGTGTTCAGCGTGTCTTTCATTTCAGTTTTCAGTTTATTTATTTAGTGCTTAATCTGAGCACTGAATTAACCCCGCCTTCTCTCTTTCCTGGCCGACAAAGAAATGATTGTGCACGTGTGCAGCAGAAAAATTGTCATTGGATCTTCGCGTGAACTCTGATGTGTGATGTCATGTTGTCTTGACAATGTGCAACATTATAACAATATTGCACACTCATTCTCCATTAGGGAGAGTCGTGTAATATATGGAGGATAAGCAATATGATATCAATTTTGCATGCCATCAATAAACCTACTAGAAGGGAATAGAATACATGTTTTTATTCCATGGAAAAAGTGGCCTGTATATATTATATTATCTCATCTCATTATCTCTAGCCGCTTTATCCTTCTACAGGGTCGCAGGCAAGCTGGAGCCTATCCCAGCTGACTACGGGCGAAAGGCGGGGTACACCCTGGACAAGTCGCCAGGTCATCACAGGGCTGACACATAGACACAGACAACCATTCACACTCACATTCACACCTACGCTCAATTTAGAGTCGCCAGTTAACCTAACCTGCATGTCTTTGGACTGTGGGGGAAACCGGAGCACCCGGAGGAAACCCACGCGGACACGGGGAGAACATGCAAACTCCACACAGAAAGGCCCTCGCCGGCCACGGGGCTCGAACCCAGGACCTTCTTGCTGTGAGGCGACAGCGCTAACCACTACACCACCGTGCCGCCCTCGTGCCACCCATATTTATATTATATTATATTATATCAATATAAGTTCAACTTATATTTATATTATATTAGGCGGCACGGTGGTGTAGTGGTTAGCACTGTTACCTCACAGCAAGAAGGTTCTGGGTTCAAGCCCAGTGGCTGACAGGGGCCTTTCTGTGTGGAGTTTGCATGTTCTCCCTGTGTTTGTGTGGGTTTCCTCCGGGTGCTCCGGTTTCCCCCACAATCCAAATACCAGTACATGCATTTAGGTTAACATGGGGCAGCTGTGGCCTGAGGTTGGGCTCAAGTGCCCTTGAGCAAGGCACCTAACCCCCAACTGCTCCCCAGGCACTGTAGCATAGCTCTAGGTATGTGTGTGTGCTCATTGTTCACTTGTGTGTGTTCACTGCTTCAGACGGGTTAAATGCTGAGGAGGAATTTCACTGTGCTTAAGTCTGTGCTTGAGTGTACGTGTGATAAAGGCTTCTTCTTGTCAATTATATAGCGTCTTTCTCACACCCAAGGTTGCTTTACAATAACAAATAAATAAATAAGTCCACCAAAAGAGGGTCAGAATGTACTGTAATTCCAGTGGCACAGCTACCCACAGTCCCACCAAAAGGCTTACACAGGTATGTCCCACACTGCCAACACAGACGCCACTGGGCAACTGCGCTCTGAACATCACGCCATGGATCCAGAAAGCGAGCACAGAAGCACCGCCACACAGAGTGCTGGACAACCCCGATGTTAAAGACAGCAACGAGCTCACTGCAGTCCATAGCGAGCAGAAAAGGCATCACCCATGGCGGACCAAGGCCTGAAGGAAACCGACACCCAACATCTGGAGCTACATCACTACTGGTGGACAAAACATTCAAAGAAAGAACAAACATCAAACCATACAAACAAAAAGTAAAACGGGGGGGGGGCCTCCAATGAGAAGCGGCAGCCAAAATGCATACAGCGTACTCTCAACTGAAAACGGAAACAACAAGGCTACAGTGGTGCTTGAAAGTTTGTGAACCCTTTAGAATTTTCTATATTTCTGCATAAATATGACCTAAAACATCATCAGATTTTCACACAAGTCCTAAAAGTAGATAAAGAGAACCCAGTTAAACAAATGAGACAAAAATATTATACTTGGTCATTTATTTATTGAGGAAAATGATCCAATATTACATATCTGTGAGTGGCAAAAGTATGTGAACCTCTAGGACAGGGGTGCCCAAATTGATCCATAAAGGGCCATGTGGCTGCAGGTTTTCATTCCAGCCATGCAGCAGCACACCTGACTTGGCTCATTCAATCAACTGAACTGTCTTCACACAGTCAAATACTTGCAGCCACACCCACCCTTGATTAAAGGGTGGGTGTGTCAGTTGATTGAATAAGCCAAATCAGGGTGCTGCTGCATGGCTGGAATGAAAACCTGCAGCCACACGGCCCTTTATGGATCAATTTGGGCACCCCTGCTCTAGGATTAGCAGTTAATTTGAAGGTGAAATTAGAGTCAGGTGTTTTCAATCAATGGGATGACAATCAGGTGCGAGTGGGCACCCTGTTTTATTTAAAGAACAGGGATCTATCAAAGTCTGATCTTCACAACACATTTTTGTGGAAGTGTATCATAGCACGAACAAAGGAGCTTTCTGAGGACCTCAGAAAAAGCGTTGTTGATGCTCATCAGGCTGGAAAAGGTTACAAAACCATCTCTAAAGAGTTTGGACTCCACCAATCCACAGTCAGACAGATTGTGTAAAAATGGAGGAAATTCAAGACCATTGTTACCCTCCCCAGGAGTGGTCGACCAACAAAGATCACTCCGAGAGCAAGACGTGTAATAGTCGGTGAGGTCACAAAGGACCACAGGGTAACTTCTCAGCAACTGAAGGCCTCTCTCACATTGGCTAATGTTAATGTTCATGAGTCCACCATCAGGAGAGCACTGAACAACAATGGTGTGCATGACAGGGTTGCAAGGAGAAAGACACTGCTCAACAAAAAGAACATTGCTGCTCGTCTGGAGTTTGCTAAAGATCATGTGGACAAGCCAGAAGGCTATTGGAAAAATATTTTGTGGATGAATGAGACCAAAATAGAACTTTTTGGTTTAAATGAGAAGCGTTATGTTTGGAGAAAGGAAAACACTGCATTCCAGCATAAGAACCTTATCCCATCTGTGAAACATGGTGGTGGTAGCATCATGGTTTGGGCCTGTTTTGCTGCATCCGGGCCAGGACGGCTTGCCATCATTGATGGAACAATGAATTCTGAATTATACCAGCCAATTCTAAAGGAAAATGTCAGGACATCTGTCCATGAACTGAATCTCAAGAGAAGGTGGGTCATGCAGCAAGACAACGACCCTAAGCACACAAGTCGTTCTACCAAAGAATGGTTAAAGAAGAATAAAGTTAATGCTTTGTCATGGCCAAGTCAAAGTCCTGACCTTAATCCAGTGGAAATGTTGTGGAAGGACCTGAAGTGAGCAGTGCATGTGAAGAAACCCACCAACATCCCAGAGTTGAAGCTGTTCTGTACGGAGGAATGGGCTAAAATTCCTCCAAGCCGGTGTGCAGGACTGATCAGCAGTTAGTTTAGTTGCAGTTATTGCTGCACAAGGGGGTCACCCCAGATACTGAAAGCAAAGGTTCACATACTTTTGCCCACTCACAGATATGTAATATTGGATCATTTTCCTCAATAAATAAATGACCAAGAATAATATTTGTGTCTCATTTATTTAACTTGGTTCTCTTTATCTACTTTTAGGACTTGTGTGAAAATCTGATGATGTTTTAGGTCATATTTATGCAGAAATATAGAACATTCTAAAGGGTTCATAAACTTTCAAGCACCACTGTAAATTATGTCTCCTCCCTCAGTTCTCAATAAATTTCATTTCTGATTGTTTTATTTGAAAGAACTAGACCTTCTGCACAAAACTTGGTCATTGTATTGTCTATTTTTTTTTTTCAAACAATTTAGTAATCAGGTCAACTGAACACATTTTCTTCTGACTAGAATTGTATCTCCTCTCTCATTTATCATGCAAATTCAGTTCTGACTGATGTTTTGGGTCGATCTTGGTTGTTTTGATGGCAGGCCAGATGAGCGACTACGTCCTTGACGTTCTGGTTTAAATACTCCCACTGAATATAATGGTTTGGAAAACCTTTTTTAAAATCTAGTTACTTTGGTTTGCATCACTTCCATTGTCTGTTCACTTTGAGCCAGTTAGAAGGAAAAAGGAAGAATACTAAAGAGTGCGATCCTACAGACTGATTCAATTGGCCATTATAATATAATGACAGCTAAAACCGCACTTTAACCCTCATCCTACCGACATATTTTACATACAAATCTTACCGACTGGGGTCCGTTTGGACCCCAATTACAATATGTGAATTTTTTCAATAAGTATTGATAACAAACAACATTTTTAGTTGGAACTTATTTTATTAATTAAAAACATACAGGATTGCAATAAAAAATGCTCATTATTAACAGTTTATCTACTCTAACTAAGCTATAATCGGCACATACTACCCTAAAAAATAGGCACAGTTTGAGATATTTTGCCGATTTTTTTTTTTTGTAACTGAATTACCTGAAATTCAAATGGAGTTGTATTTGTGTCAGACAGAGTCTAAATGTGAAAAAATATAAGCATATGCAAGAATGTTATATGAAAAAAAACATTTCTGAACACAGAATCTATGTTCTGTACAAGGTTTACTGACTGGGGTCCGTTTGGGTTGGGTTGAGGAAGCTGGTTAGCATTAACTTGTTCTCCATTTCCTGGGTCTACGGATTCAGTGTCACTATATTCTGACTGTTCTGAAATATAATCCTTCCTCTTCTGCATCTGATAGGTCTGAAACCTCTAAATCAGACCCATCATCTACCTCTAGGATAGCTGTTAGGGCTTGAGCAGCAGTGTATGTTGCCAATCTTCTATTGTTTGCCATTATTCACTGTAAAAAAAACAAAATCAGTATGATATATGCATCAAAAATGTTGACAAATTCACATTTCTGACTGGGGTCCGATCGGACCCCAAAGGAATATTGTTTATTATTGCTGCATAACAATTAGAAACCTGAAATAAAATGTTGTATTGGAACAACCTGACATAGTCTGACAAAGTCATAAAATAAAATAAAAAATTGTGCGAATAATAATTGTGTGGCATATGAAAAAATGAGGGTTAAATGCAACAATTTCATGATTGTAGATTGCTGTAAATATTGCCCTGATACAGTAATTGACAGAACTGATGCAAGCATGTGGGTTCACAGGAAATGAAACCTGCTCAAGCCCAGATACAGGCTCGTGTTGTATTAATTTATATTTATACACACTTCTGTGCTTCCAAATTTGTGGCAACAGTTTGGAGAAGAATCATGTAGGGGTGTGATGGTCAAGCATCCACATACTTTTGGCCATGTCGTATATTTTTGCTGTTCTCCTTGGTATACTGTTTCGTACGGTACAGTAGTGTAATGTTTGGAACGCAGCACAGACCTCAGCTTTACGGAAGTATCATGAGTATCCAGTGACGTTTCTGTAATAGCACATGATGTATTTGTGTCAAAAAAAAAATCTGTGCAGCTGTTAACTGTGAATTATTGTTATAGGATCACGAGTGCAACTCTGAGCATCTCAAGAAGCTCATGTTTTAGAGTATGTTTATTCCTTTGACTCAAAAATACCATATCATTCCATTATTAAGTAGAAGGGCCCTCAGAACCTTCTAGTTCAGGGACCGCTGCTAAGGACAACACTCTATGAGATGCAAATCTGCAACTGCTGTGACTTTTTATATATCTGCATATATTTCCACAACTATTAGAATTATGTGCTTATGTATTTCTACATTGGTTATGTTTTGCCACTATTGAACCTTACTGCCATCAACTTGACTTCAAGATGTATGGCATTGTTGAGTGCAGAATTCCACCAAGGCCAAATCCCGTATCTCGCAAAGTTAGCAAAAGTGAAAATTTATTCATGGCTCCACCCTATGACTCAGATCCTTTCCTTACTACTAAGTCAAGCCTCCTCAGGAATACACATCACCTGTCGCCTGTCGCTACTACCGATCGGATGGTTTAGTGAGGTTCTCGGATCGGCCCCACCAGGGCTCTTCACGGGCCTTGGCGGAGCACTGAGAAGTCAATCAAATTTGACTATCTAGAGGAAGTAAAAGTCATAACAAGGTTTCCGTAGGTGAACCTGTGGAAGGATCATTAACGGGTAGTGTGGCAGTGCGTGCCTCCTCCTATGGTCTCGAGGGGACCCGAGGCCGGGGGAATAACCCTCCGGGGAAAAAGCCCGCTGAAGTGACTCTCAAAAAATTGGTGTCCTGAGAAAAAGGGAACGAGTCCGAAACAAAAAAAAAAAAATTAAACGGCTGCGAGACTAAAAAACGTCCAAAAGGGAGAGGGTACCTGCTTTCCACGCTGCCTCCCCCGGATGGCCGGAGGTGAGGTTTAATGACCCTGAGTTCACCTATGGGAGTTCCTTTCCTTGACGGACACCTATGGGAGTTCCTTTCCTTGACGGCTTCTTCCTTGGTCCATGCTACACCTTTCCACCAAGTTTCATGGAAATTGGGTTGGTAGGTTTTGCACAATCCAGACAAACGGACAAACAAACCACACCGAAAACATAACCTCCTTGGTGGAGGTGACAAAAAAAAAAAAAAACATGTATAGCATCTTTTAAAACATGAACATTGGTGTCTGTGTATCGAGTATCTGTGTAATTTTGTCCATCCATGAGCGAGCTTGCTCATCACGTCTCCCCCAAAGCAGTTCAACAATTACGTGCCATAGCAGGGAGGAAAAGTGCACCATTCAGGTCTAATTGCCCCAGTGGAGCTCAGCCAAATGGAACACAATGTCATGCCCAACATGACCTCCATCCAAACACTCCTGCTTAATTTCCGTCTCCTGCAACAAACCCCTATCAGTTCTCCTTCATCTGTTTCAGTTAAAACTCACACCAAGAGCTTGTGAGGCATATTAGCTGGTTGGGAAGTGATTAAAAGCAGTGTAGTTAAAAAAGCCTGGCTTATTTAAATAAGCAGAATTAATGGTGTGAGAGAAGTGCTTCAAGTTGCCCTATATTAGGAGCATTATTTAATGAAATGGTTTTATTCGAAAATAAATATGCGATTTGCAGTACACTTTGTGGCGACATAAACGTCTCATCAGTCGGATCATTAAGAAACAGAAGCATCTATCATCGACAATAAATATTATCATTGTGCACCATCAAATCTTTTATAAAGAACAACATTGTCCCTTTAAAGTGCTAGTCTTATGAAAATGACATCACCCCTGGAAATTACACTACTGTTCAAAAGTTTGGGGTCACTTTGAAATGTCCTTATTTTTGAAAGAAAAGCACTGTTCTTTTCAATGAAGATCACTTTAAACTAATCAGAAATCCACTCTATACATTGCTAATGTGGTAAATGACTATTCTAGCTGCAAATGTCTGGTTTTTGGTGCAATATCTCCATAGGTGTATAGAGAGCGTGCACGTGACGTCACGAGGTCACGTGATATTTGTTTATCCGCCATTTTGGACGGCAAGGTCGCGCATAGAACTTAGACGAACCCGTTCTAATTATCAAGTGTGTGGGAGTAGATCTTTCGATAATGGTAATATCTTGTTCAGCATTTGGTTGTACCAGTAGACAGGGCCAAAAGGAGGGCCTGTTATTTTATAGATTCCCCGCAGACACGGAGAGACGCGCAAAATGGGTGTCCGCTGTGCGAAGAGAAAACTGGAACCCCAGTTCTACCAGCCGAATTTGTAGTGAACACTTCATATCAGGTGGGTGTAATCTTCTAATTCAATACTCCTAGTACATCTGTTAAGTTGATTTTCGGATTGAATGATAACTGCATATTTAGCAACTAGACAGTCTCTAACGTTTAAAATGGCTATGCCTAACCCTACTACCCTGGCCTAGTCTATGACAATGTTTTATCTTTTTGGCTCATATATGCCTTTGAAAGGCCAATCCATAGTAGGGATGGCGAAAACTAAAAAAAATCTTGACCGACCACCGAGCCTCATTAGCCGGTTAAAGTCAGTTAACCTATGAGTTTAAACAGGGATGCAAACGGCGGATGCGCCTTTTCCACGGCTGAATCTCGCAGATCCGATTTTTTTTTTTTTGGGGGGGGCGTTGGAGTGTCTGAATAATTTCATCAGAGTAAATTCTGTATTAAAATTACTAAATAAGCGATAAAACGTCCTGCATAGTCTCTTTATGACAAACGTCTTAATGCCACTTTCCCATGAGGTTATCAAGTAGACTTCCTTCTTCGGAACCTTCCAGAGGTATAGTTGAGATATCCATCCCGCAACAAAATATTTATAAGCTTCCAGGCTCTTGTAAGCTTTGAGGGCTTTGCCAGTGTAACACGATTAACGAGAAAATTGTAAATGTCATGGTAGGCCAGATCGGGCAAATCGCCGGCACTGCAGCTCCGAATTTCCCTGAACAAGGATCGCGGCAAGTTGTACGGATCTGCAATCCCCAACCTGGAACACTTTTCCACGTAACGCTGCCTCACGTCACCTTCAAGATGCTGAACAAACTTAGACAAGTAATCGCGCGATGTAGATGGGGTATTTTCCGAATTTTCTTGGGGATTACTCCCTGGATCCATTACACTCGCGCAAGGTAAACAATCCTGAAGCCGTCCAATATGGCGGAGTAAACACGGATGGGTCACATGACTGCACATCCTCTATAGAGGCCCATTTCCAGCAACTCTCACTCCAGTGTTCTAATGGTACAATGTGTTTGCTCATTGCCTCAGAAGGCTAATGGATGATTAGAAAACCCTTGTACAATCATGTTAGCACAGCTGAAAACAGTTGAGCTCTTTAGAGAAGCTATAAAACTGACTTTCCTTTGAGCAGCTTGAGTTTCTGGAGCATCACATTTGTGGGGTCGATTAAATGCTCAAAATGGCCAGAAAAATGTCTTGACTATATTTTCTATTCATTTTACAACTTATGGTGGGAAATAAAAGTGTGACTTTTCATGGAAAACACAAAATTGTCTGGGTGACCCCAAACTTTTGAACGATAGTGTATTCCTTATAAAACTAGACATGTTAAATAGTTTACTGTCTAAATTGTATTTTAATACGAGACCAGGAACAAGTTCTATTTAGCCGGTAACATTTGGCTCTTTGAGTCCGCCATTAGACGAATGCATTCCTAGTAAGTTACTGTTAATTCAAGGGAAGTGACATCATATGCGCAACACTTGAAAGTTCGCGGCATTTCTGGCTTCATCTGCTTTGCAAATTGTAGCACGTTTTTAACTTTTTTTTTTATTCCACAGCAAAACTAAAAGCATGCCTCCTAAGAGGTGTGTCGTTCAAGGTTGTTCAAGTGTAGCTGATGATAAAAATGGAATTTTGATCCATTATAGCCCAAAGTCGGCAGGATACTTGGGTTCGATTTGTATGGACAAAGAGAGGTAACTTCAAGGACAGTTTTGTGTCTGCTCCATACATTTTGAAAAAGATAAATTTGTGAGGCAAATTCACATAGAAGGATTTGAGCGATGTCTGGTACGTGGAGCAGTTTCAATGATCTGGAAACAAAAGTCAGAAATGCCGTCCCAAAGAGCTCACCGCTGCACAGGAAAGGTCAAGCTTGTGTTTAGCCTGTTGCTTGAATTTATTAGTTGTCCTTAGCCTTTTATCCTTTCCACTGATAGCAGTTCTGAAGTTTTATACAAGGCTAAATAATGACAGTAATCAGGCACTTTCAGTGCTGGAGCCGGCAGGAGCGTATGGAATCAATTTTGTGCCAAAATGTTCATACAATACTTTTGAAATATCAAACAAAATCGACGAATCAAAATACAAAAAAAAAACAAAAAAAGTAAATTTTTTTAGACTGGCAAACAAATTATTCGTGTAATCGTGCAAAATATCAGTCTATTACTCTTCAGAAACCTTTTAGTTTTGTTCCGCGTCTTTCTCAGTTTTGTTTGACGTAATTTATTTTGGTTGCGATTCCAGCTTTCTCGTTTGCGCTCCCTGACTTTTTGCTTGCAGTTTTGGCACAAACTTCACGTGTGGGTGGGCTGTCCAGGAATGCATTCCCATTGGCTAACTTGTGTTTGACTGACAGCTACGCTCAGCCATTCCCCCGGAAGCTGTTGCGGTCATGTTTGACGAGTGACCGATCCATTGACAGTAAACAAGGATCGAGTGGACTTCAGTGGCGACTATGATATTGAATTAATTCAACAAAGTGTAAATTCAATATCATAGTCGCCACTGAAGTCCACTCGATCCTTGTTTACCGTCAATGGATCGGTCACTCGTCAAACAGTCCGCCAGAATCCGAGTAGGGAATGGCTGAGCGTAGCTGTCAGTCAAACACAAGTTAGCCAATGCGAATGCATTCCTGGACAGCCCACCCACACGTGAAGTTTGTGCCAAAACTGCAAGCAAAAAGTCAGGGAGCGCAAACGAGAAAGCTGGAATCGCAACCAAAATAAATTACGTCAAACAAAACTGAGAAAGACGCGGAACAAAAATAAAAGGTTTCTGAAGAGTAATAGACTGATATTTTGCACGATTACACTAATAATTTGTTTGCCAGTCTAAAAAAATTTACTTTTTTTGTTTTTTTGTATTTTGATTTGTCGTTTTTGTTTGATATTTCAAAAGTATTGTATGAACATTTTGGCACAAAATTGATTCCATAGTAGCGGGTGGTGCGTTGTGCCATATGCATTGTGCGCAGTGAGTGCGGAACAGCCAGGAATTTGTTCGGGTTCACCTCCAAAACGAAGTTGCTCATAAAATTAGAACCTTTTCTGGTTCTAACAGTACCAATTAGGACCATGTAGACACTTTTTCTATTTTGTGCTACAACGTTAAGCAGAGGTGTGTGTGGTGGGGGGTCAGTGTGCAATCACCGTTATTTATCTCATCTCATCTCATTATCTGTTGCCGCTTTATCCTGTTCTACAGGGTCGCAGGCGAGCTGGAGCCTATCCCAGCTGACTACAGGCGAAAGGCGGGGTACACCCTGGACAAGTCGCCAGGTCATCACAGGGCTGACACATAGACACAGACAACCATTCACACTCACATTCACACCTACGGTCAATTTAGAGTCACCAGTTAACCTAACCTGCATGTCTTTGGACTGTGGGGGAAACCGGAGCACCCGGAGGAAACCCACGTGGACACGGGGAGAACATGCAAACTCCGCACGGAAAGGCCCTCGCTGGCCACGGGGCTCGAACCCAGACCTTCTTGCTGTGAGGCGACAGCGCTAACCACTACACCACCGTGCCGCCCCACCGTTATTTATTTTTTATGAAAATTCTGATACTGTAGTTGAAGGAGAGGGTGGAAAGGCTGTTTGTGTTTGTGCCGATGATGCAGTATTTGAAGAAGGAGAAGCTGCTATTTGTACAACAGTAGACGCAGATGCTTCGGTTGGTTTGACTATAGCACACTCGGATGAAATACCGAAAGGAGGCGAGAGTGGTTGTTTAGACAGTTTATTTTGTTTACAGGCAGTATTTGACAGAAGATTGATATGATGTGTTAATAGTACCTGAAGATACAGCATTAATTGAACGGCGTACATTTTGCTCATGTTGTGAGAGAATCTCTTTCAGAGCTGATAAATACAGAAAAAAAACGATGAGTTAGTTGAGAGAGATAACAGGATGGCGTGTCCATTCATTTGATATTAGAATGATGTTTTTATAACGTCGCACATGTTTCAGTGGACAAAAAGGCAACAACAAGATTTAGAAATACACAGGGAAGTTTATCACAGAGTGATAAATTATAAATTAATCTTGCAATGGCCTTTTCCTTCATGCTAATTCTGTGATTATTGGAGGGATTATTGTACCTTAAAGGAGATGCGCAGAACCATGGCCTCACTTTTTGTTTATAAATGCCTTGAGACCTCAAGAATGGCACATGGATAGTGTTAAGCATCAACAATAAATCTAATATAGTAATTTTTATGATGAAAGTGATTAATATAGGTAGCGGTCTGAGTGAATGACCTTGACATCTGTGATGTCACAGCAGGAAGTCTCTTGATCTCATCGCCATTTCTGCTAGCCTAAAACACAGAGCTAACTGCAACTTTGAGCTTCCATTTTGAGCTAATTTATCGCCATGCCACGTAGATGTGCTGCTGGCAGGTGCGGCAACACGACAGAAGGTGGATTTACGTGGCATTCATGGCCCAAGAATGTTCAAACTGCAAAGATTTGGATGTGTTTTGTGAGAAGTTCACGGGCACATTGGGCGCCTGTGAAGTGGTCTCTCCTCTGCTCTGCACATTTTACTGATGACTCGTACGAGACCTCTGATCTGTTGAGGAGCGTTGGCTATAAGCCCGTATTGAAAGACGGTGCAGTACCAACAATTAAAGGGAAAGAAAACTACAAGAAAAGGAAAGTAAGTTCAGTTGCACCAGTTCTCCTGGACTGTGAGCCGAGGGTTGTTGCTAAAACCCGGGACGGAACGTGACATGATGTGACATATTATTACTCGGGCAGTGACCTCCCTGCAGTTGTTGCTAAAACCGGTGATGTCCTGTCCCGTCCCAGGTTTTAGTAATTGCCTGAGCTGAGCAGTAATGGCGGAGTACTCAGTATGGAGAAAATGGAGAATGAGTGGACCAGCCGTCTGATTTCTCCGCTGGATATGCTCGCCTCAGCAGCAATATCTCACCCTGATGTGGAAGAAGCGAATGAATGGAGAACTGAACGGACAACTGAAAGTCAGATTGTTTTGAAACAATCAGCCACAAGGTCGGCCTTCAAGAAGCGAGAACACAGACGGGTAAGCTCCGACTCTCATTTGGATACAAAACAACAAAAACAACAACACTTGTTGTTTACCTGCATTTAGATTAATACGTGTAACTTGTATTGTGTGTTTAAGTTACCGGTATAAGATTATTTAATTTGCTTCAGAATGTGATTGTCTCAGTTCATCTGATTATTTAATTCGCCTTTTACGTTTTATCAGTGAAAATGCATGCATGTACGGTTAGGTCCATATATATTTGGACACTGACACAAATTTTGTTTTTTTACCTGTTTACTGAAATATATTCAAGTTATAGTTATATAATGGACATGGACATAAAGTCCAGACTTTCAGCTTTCATTTGAGGGTATCCACATTAAAATTGGATGAAGGGTTTAGGAGTTTCAGCTCCTTAACATGTGCCACCCTGTTTTTAAAGGGACCAAAAGTAATTGGACAGTTGACTCAAAGGCTATTTCATGGGCAGGTGTGGGCAATTCCTTCGTTATGTCATTCTCAATTAAGCAGATAAAAGGCCTGGAGTTGATTTGAGGTGTGGTGCTTGCATTTGGAAGATTTTGCTGTGAAGAAAACATGCGGTCAAAGGAGCTCTCCATGCAGGTGAAACAAGCCATCCTTAAGCTGCGAAAACAGAAAAAAAAACATCAGAGAAATTGCTACAATATTCATCTCATCTCATCTCATTATCTCTAGCCGCTTTATCCTTCTACAGGGTCGCAGGCAAGCTGGAGCCTATCCCAGCTGACTACGGGCGAAAGGCGGGGTACACCCTGGACAAGTCGCCAGGTCATCACAGGGCTGACACATAGACACAGACAACCATTCACACTCACATTCACACCTACGCTCAATTTAGAGTCACCAGTTAACCTAACCTGCATGTCTTTGGACTGTGGGGGAAACCGGAGCACCCGGAGGAAACCCACGTGGACACGGGGAGAACATGCAAACTCCACACAGAAAGGCCCTCTCCGGCCCCGGGGCTCGAACCCAGGACCTTCTTGCTGTGAGGCGACAGCGCTAACCACTACACCACCGTGCTGCCCTCTCTCTCTCTCTCTCTATATATATATATATATATAATTCCCATTTATGCAGCATGCAAGAGTCAAGGATGGAGATACTATCCACTCAGAAATTTATTTTAAAAATAAAGGTTCTGCATATCTGCTTTAAAATTTCAAAAAGGCTCAATTCACCTTAAACTCAGCTCTCTGTAAAGGGCCACCGTAAGAAGATCATAGGTTTTGGAATTAAAAAAAAAAAAAATTATGGTTGCAGAGATACGGTGATTTTAGTAAAAAATAAATAACGGTAATTACTCGCTGAACCCCCCCAACACCACACACACACACACACACACACACACACATACACACACACACACACACAAACACCTCTACTTAGTGTTGTAGCCCAAAATAGTAAGGGTCTAAAACTTTCGTTGTCTTTTTCAAAAGAATCAGTTTCAAGAACGCACACCACTGCAGAGAATAGTATAGAGTCTGTGTGGACACAAAAGAAGGCAGTGGTGTATATGACGTCACACATGCAGCGCCTCTAACCTGTAAATCGCTACGATCGAATAACGCCGGACAAGCTTTTAGTGATTTTTGGAACAGAATTCAGACGCAAAAAATACATTTTTTGAAACAATTTTTTTATTTATCGGTGAACTTTACAACCTATTTGAGCACATCACACACAAATCCCGGGATTTTATGATGTAATTTTCGTTAGAATAGCATTTTAAATGTTCATTAAAAATTAACATTCCAGCATGAATGAATCATTTATCTTTTCCGACATGTTTACTTCCTCATATTGTTTATGCAGCACTATGTTATTTTTTTCACAGCTTCATTTTCATCCTGATTTCATCAAGAAACTGTGATATGAGTGTATAGATGAGTTTACGCAGCTCTGCCCCGAGGATCCGTCTGTGACTTGAATAAATCTCCACTAATTAGATGTAGATGGCACTATCATATCGCAGTCGAGTATAGGACATTTTTACATCGCTGATATAGGTTCTGAGAACTTTATATTGATGAAAGAACAGTGGAGAAGCACACAGCCACAAGACGTGAAACTGTTTATGCGACTCGAGCCGTGGCATTACATTAACGGCATTTAGCAGACGCTCTTATCCAGAGAGACTTACAATGTACCCAGAGCAGCCTGGGGAGCAGTTGGGGGTTAGGTGCCTTACTCAAGGGCACTTCAGCCATTCCTGCTGGTCCAGGGAATCAAATCAGCGACCTTTTGGTCCCAAAGCTGCTTCTCTAACCATTAGGCCATGGCTTACATGGCATGATGGTGCAGCGTGATACAGGAATCCGGAATAGATACATTGGTTACTGTATCATTTGATATATAGTGGTTAGCACGGTCACCACACAGCAAGAAGGTTCCGGGTTTGAACCCAGCGCCCGGTGAGGGCCTTTCTGTGTGGAGTTTGCATGTTCTCCCCATGTCTGCGTGGGTTTCCTCCGGGTGCTCCGGTTTCCCCCACAATCCAGACACATGCAGATAGGTTGATGTGGGGCGGCCTTGGGCTGAGGTGCCCTTGAGCAAGGTACCGAACCCCTGACTGCTCCCTGGGCGCTCTGGTGTGGCTGCCCACTGCTCTGGGTGTGTGTGCGTGTTCACTGCTTCAGATGGGTTAAATGCAGAGGATGAATTTCACTGTGCTTGAAGTGTGCATGTAACGAATAAAGGCTTCTTCTTTAAAAATATTTTCTTCTGTCACAGTGTCTCTTGACTTTTAAAGCACAAGTGTAATGTAGATACTATGAAATCAGTGGTCGAGCTAGAGAATAGTCAAGGAAAGTAACTACCTGGAAGCCCGAGCATTGAGGAGCTCTTGAAGGCTGTTCAGGAATCCAGTGTTATGGTGAACATCAAGCACCTGCCACAGATGACTTTTTTTTTTTTTAAATTTGTATTCTTCGAGCATTGGATTTATTAGCTCATCCGGCCGACAGGCAATGAGTTTATCCCATCATGTTTTGTCCATTGTCTGTCCATCGTCCGTCCTCCACATTAGAGCCCTGCACTCCCGCGGGAGTCCCGCGGGACCCGACGCAAAGCAGTGCGGCGCGGGACAAATTTTGAAAGCTCATTGTGGGCGCAGGCGGGAGGGGGAGTGCACAATGCGGGCGCGGGCGGGAGAGGTGATAAGCTGCAGTCCCGCTAACTAAAAACGTGTTTAAAATAAAATGTATAAATTATTAATTTATGTCTATCGTATATAATTTGTGCTGGATATTTTATTTGGCTTTAATAAAAACATTTTAAGATGCCTAAATTTGCGGATGTGGTCTAATCTCGCGTACGTTTCTGATTCCTTTCCGCTCTTCCGTGTTTGAGATCTCCGATCATGGCAGAAGAGCAGAGCTCCTCTAGTGAAGCTCACAGTGCTTCAGAAGTAAGTGCTGCTTTAAAAAGAGGTACATTTACCATTAAAAAGTTGAGTATTAGTCCTAAGTATTAAAAAGTATTAAAAAGTATTAACTAGTATTAAAAAGGACTGTGTATCGCACAGATTGTTCAATTTAAAGCGAGAAATAGACAGTGTATAATCTGAGGAGCTGGTTGTGGTTGCGCAGCACTTCATATGAGAGGAGAATGAAATCGTGGTTGGAATCATAACGCCACAGACTCGGAAGTGGGAGTGCGAGTGCGCAAAGTGAGAGCTGTCAATCAAAGTGAGAGCTGTCAATCATGAGTGCATGCAGCGCTCAACTTGGAATGTGTCAGCAGAATGTCAGCGTCTAAACAATAAACTTACAATAAATGAAGGATCGGTCAGTGGAGAGCTCAGCTAAGCTCAGCATGTTTAATTCCCCAAGCCAATGACAAGAACTTTCATGAGAAATAACGCGAACGTCTGCATCATGCGGGATTTGCGGGAGCGGGACTGAAAATCATAATTCTTTGCGGGAGCGGGACTGCACAATGCGGGAGCGGGTGGGCGCGGGACTGCACAAATATTTTAAGTTCGTTTCTTAGACAAGTATATTTTTTAAGTTTGTTACCTTGTTAACAGTTTCGGCGAGAATCTCCCGCCTTCTTCAGAAACAGTCACCAGATGTCGAGTGGTGACGTGCCTTATCAGCTGATGTTGCGTGCAGGAGGCGTGAACGTCCCGCCCAATTTGACAGGTAGTCCACGCCTCCTGCTGTCAGGTCGCTCCTCCAGGATGGCGCTCCAGGTGTGCGACAGTGCATACGCTCCCTCGTCCCGGTTCATCGTCCTCTGCGCCCGCTTGCGTATTTCCACTGCCTCTAAAATAAAAGAAGAAAATAGATTCCAGCGTTGGATTTTAGAGGCAGTGGAAATACGCAAGCGGGCGCAGAGGACGATGAACCGGGACGAGGGAGCGTATGCACTGTCGCACACCTGGAGCGCCATCCTGGAGGAGCGACCTGACAGCAGGAGGCGTGGACTACCTGTCAAATTGGGCGGGACGTTCACGCCTCCTGCACGCAACATCAGCTGATAAGGCACGTCACCACTCGACATCTGGTGACTGTTTCTGAAGAAGGCGGGAGATTCTCGCCGAAACTGTTAACAAGGTAACAAACTTAAAAAATATACTTGTCTAAGAAACGAACTTAAAATATTTGTAATAGTTAGACATAATGAACATCCACTACGGGACTGCACAATGTGGGAGCGGGCGGGAGCGGGACTGCACAATGCGGGAGCGGGACTGCACAATGCGGGAGCGGGCGAGCGCGGGACTGCACAATGCGGGAGCGGGACTGCACAATGTGGGAGTGGGCGGGAGCGGGACTGCACAATGCGGGAGCGGGACTGCACAATGCGGGAGCGGGCGAGCGCGGGACTGCACAATGCGGGAGCGGGACTGCACAATGCGGGAGCGGGCGAGCGCGGGACTGCACAATGCGGGAGCGGGACTGCACAATGTGGGAGCGGGCGGGAGCGGGACTGCACAATGCGGGAGCGGGACTGCACAATGCGGGAGCGGGCGAGCGCGGGACTGCACAATGCGGGAGCGGGACTGCACAATGCGGGAGTGGGCGGGAGCGGGACTGCACAATGCGGGAGCGGGACTGCACAATGCGGGAGCGGGCGGGTGCAGGACTGAAAATTCTGTCCCGCGCAGACCTCTACTCCACATTTCACAAAAATCGCTTCTTCTCTCTCAATTCTTCACAGATTTTTATTCTTTTTGGCAGGAAGGTAGGTCTGCTTAGGGTGCATATACTATAGCTTCTACCCAAATTTGCATAATTGCAATTAATAATGAAGATATCAGTCCCTAACGAGCAGTTTCCACACAAATCGCTTCTTCTCCCTCAATTCTTCACTGATTTTGATTCTTTCTGGCATGAAGGTAGGGGTACCTAGGGTGCCTATAACTTCTACCCAGATTTGCTTCATTACAATTATTAATGAGGTTATGGACTAATTAAGCTTTAATGAGCAGTTCAACAAAAATCACCTCTTCTCAGTCAATTCCTCGCTGTTTTGGATTCCTTCTGGCAAATAGGTCGGTATTCCTAGAGTGGATATAGCATCTATATATAGCTTGTATATAGTGTATATAGCTTGCAGCAGGCTTGTAGTACTCGAGTCCGATTCGTGCCCTAATTTTAAGGACTCGTGACTTGACTTGGACTTGAGCACTGATGACTCGGGCTCATGCATCAGTGCTCATGTCCTCGTAAATTGAAGATGAGGACTCAGATTTTTTTCCTTTATTTTTTTGTAACATGCCATAATAATTTGGTATAAGATATTTATATCTACATTAATTTTTGTACTAATTTTGTGCAAGAAAATGCACATTCACCCGTTCATACGTCATGTTCAGAAACAAATTAACGTTAATGGCACTAAAATGCCTGGAGAGAACGCCCCTAGGATTGCTTATACAGACTTCTCGTGCAGTGGGAAAAACTGCACTGCTGTGTGTTCCATATGTCGAAGAACTATCGAGGAGACGACGGGGACGACCTCGAACTTCAATCGTCATTTAGCAAGACTCCACCCAGAGAAGGAAGTGACACACTATGTTCATTGCTCTGTTGATAGCGGGCGGGGCTTGCTTGCTGAGCGATGAACTAGCTCGTGTTAACCCTCTTTCATGTTATTTGCCCTGTTGATAGTTGGCGGGGCTTGCTGAGCGATGAGCAAGCTTTTTATCTTTAGCCTGTTAACTAAAACGGGGCAGTCGAGCAGTAACGTTAGTCCAACACAGTAGTAGAGACGCTTTCACATAAAGGCAGCAGCAGCCACCGTCAAACAGTGCGGGTGGAGTCTTGTTCTCGGACTTGACTCGGATCAATAGTGGACTCAACTCGAAATTTTCTTTAATGACTTGGACTTGACTCAGGTTTGAATGCTGGGGATTCGTAAGGTGGCCCACTTTAGATCGTTCCTTCTGGACTAGACGGTGCTGGAGTGCGCTACACCGTCATTGACAGTCTTGTTTATTGTTGTAAACAGAATTTCAAGAAGTATCACAAAAATGCTTGTAAAATAAATGACCTACCCTGCGTTTAAATGGAACAGTAAAACTTAAAATCAAACTTTATTATACACTCAAGTGAGTCTTACAAAAAATACTAAATCAGTAAATATAAATATACATAACCAGTTTGTTGGAAAGCGGTCTAATATTAAAAATCATCCTTCATAACCAGTCCATGCCATCCTAGCTGGCCATCTGGCCAACTGCATTGCAAATTTCTACAATTTGCCAAATCCACACTGATTCCAGGTTGAGTAGATCTGGAGCCTCAGATACAGAGAACTGCTGATCGAGGGAGGTGATCGAGAAGGACACTTTGGTTCTCAACCAATGTACTAAAACACTCATTTCAGGGTCGTTCTTCTCACTTAGTTTTGAAGAAAGCTGTGTGAGAAAACATTGTTTTTCTTCCACGTCCTCCATACCGTGTAAAAACCAAAGGGCTGAATGAACCATGTTCAATTTCTAATGCAACAATAAACGGACAAAAAGTATGGCTTGCTGTTTTTTAATAAATAATTGTAATAATTGAGAAAAAATCAGTTGTAACACCATGACATGATGTCATTGGGAAATAATCAACTTCAGTGTTGTAACAGTAGCTCCATTACACCACACCGTTTAACAGTTATTCCACAAAATCGAGTCGTACATGAGCTGATAGCTGACGAGGCGCGTAGCACCGAGTTGGCTATAAGCCATGTACGATGATATTGATTGGAATAACTGTTTTATTCTATCCACATTCACTGGATTTTGAGAAACAGAACATTTTTATTTTTATTTTTTGCAAATTCGATAAATCAAAACTTTATACAAAACATCCGACAAAATAATTTCCGCTTAGAATGTAAACAAACCAGTGAAATGACAGGAGCAATTTGTGAAAAATGCGATGATAATAATAATGAAAAATAAAAAAAAAGATATGTTCTTACCAAGGCGGCATGGTGGTGTAGTGGTTAGCGCTGTCGCCTCACAGCAAGAAGGTCCGGGTTCGAGCCCCGTGGCCGGCGAGGGCCTTTCTGTGCGGAGTTTGCATGTTCTCCCCGTGTCCGCGTGGGTTTGCTCCGGTTTCCCCCAAAGACATGCAGGTTAGGTTAACTGGTGACTCTAAATTGACCGTAGGTGTGAATGTGAGTGTGAATGGTTGTCTGTGTCTATGTGTCAGCCCTGTGATGACCTGGCGACTTGTCCAGGGTGTACCCCGCCTTTCGCCCGTAGTCAGCTGGGATAGGCTCCAGCTTGCCTGCGACCCTGTAGAACAGGATAAAGCGGCTAGAGATAATGAGATGTTCTTACCATCAAATATGTTCATTCTATATTTTATTGATTTTTTGTTGTATTTTTTTGGGGTTTGTTTTTGAGTAGAGTTTTTATTTCATCTTCGGTTAGTTCAGCAACACGCACCGCCATTTTGTTTTTCTCTACTCACAGTATACGAGCTGATATCCTAGTAGTAGAGTAGCCAATCAGAGCACACGATTGCTCAGATCCAGTGAATGTGGATAGAATAATATTGATTATTTTTCTATAACAGCATGGCCCATTGTCTGTTTATTCCGAACATGGCTTAATACCAAGAGAGTACTTTTATTCACATTTCTTGCGTCATCATTTTTCTTTTCGAATGCTGACACAGGGGCGGCACGGTGGTGTAGTGGTTAGCGCTGTCGCCTCACAGCAAGAAGGTCCTGGGTTCGAGCCCCGGGGCCGGCGAGGGCCTTTCTGTGCGGAGTTTGCATGTTCTCCCCGTGTCCGCGTGGGTTTCCTCCGGGTGCTCCGGTTTCCCCCACAGTCCAAAGACATGCAGGTTAGGTTAACTGGTGACTCTAAATTGACCGTAGGTGTGAATGTGAGTGTGAATGGTTGTCTGTGTCTATGTGTCAGCCCTGTGATGACCTGGCGACTTGTCCAGGGTGTACCCCGCCTTTCGCCCGTAGTCAGCTGGGATAGGCTCCAGCTTGCCTGCGACCCTGTAGAAGGATAAAGCGGCTAGAGATAATGAATGAATGAATGAATGAATGAATGCTGACACACTGACGTCTGATTCAGGTCTTTTTGAGAACCGCAGCATTTGCCACTGTTTGCTCAGTTTCATCCCTTTTGAATGCTACATGACTGATCTACTCAACAACTTCTCAGCTGTGATTACGTATTTGCTATTTTCGTCGAGAGCCCACTGAATATGAACAGCTCATTGCACATATTTTGACCCTGTGAACCTTCTGGAAGGGAGAACGATTGCCTTTGTTCACAGTTCAGCTCGACAAGGCCGATTCTTGTCATTACGTCTTATCAGAGCTAATTAAAAATGGACTTGTCGTTAATCTCCGTCTGCCCCGAAGACCACAGTGAAAGCTGCAATAAAAACGTGGTGCAGAAACCAAGCCGGGATGAAGCTGTTGGATTTGTCGTGGTTGGAAATCAATTGTTACGAAGAATCTGAACCTGTTTGTCTTTATTGTTTGCTGTGGATTTGTGCCAGCAAAATGTGATCTGACGCTGATGGAGCTTTATGTCTTCTGCTTGCTGCTGTATGCATAATTTCTGAGGATTATTATAGTATAATAAAACTGCATTCACTCCAAACACAGCATTCTTATAGATCAGATGAACTGCGGCACAGATTTTGGCTTTGTTTATACTTTCTTGTGCTGTGCTTAATGTTTCCAGGGAGAGATTATGAATCAGGATGATTTGTATTTCTTTATATTCCATTGTCGTCGATATGGTAGATAAGACTCTGCTGAATCTGCTCACCGTATCACGATTCATCAACATAGCCTTGATTGAGTGTCCATTTTCACCAAACTTGTTATATAAAACCTACTTGTGCTGCCACGGGTTGTAATTCTGCCATCACGTCTGTATCTCCTACACCTAGATATGTGTACAAAAGTCCACTTGAATCAAAATTTTGGTTTCATCTTCATTAAAAAACAATATCATTCTATCTTTGGATGATCTGTTGACAGAAACACAAGCTCCTAGTACATTAAAGCTGTACTGCCTTTCAGATTTTTCAAGTGTAGGTCATAAAAAGAATTTCCCCCGACACACAATTATTTTTGTTTAGTGACCGAAAGCTACTGAATTCGAATCACAGACTTCTAGTTTTATTTATTTATTTTTTTAATAGAACAACTTAATGAATTTTGAGCCACATGGCCCTAAATTCTCTGCTATTTTTTCCTGCTTCACCATGATGCAATACAAGATACTATGTCATGCATCACATGGTGGGCTTTCCCCGTTCGCGCAAGGCATTGTGGGATACAAATTTGAAACAGGAGAGAAAAATGGCGGACGTGAGCGTGCGAATGAAACGTGAAAGACCGACTACAGTAACGGAAAGCGAGAAGAAAAGACGCTATGTTATATACAAAGGAAAGGAAACGCAGGACCAAACTAATAAATATCGGTGATCAGCTGTTCATTTCGCAACAGAATGATGGAACTGTCAGTGCACGGTCAAAGGTAAACCTGCGCATGCGCACACACACACACACACACACACACACACACACACACACACACACACACGGACTTCCTCTGTCTGCTTGACTGCGCGAAGCTAGCGATTTCATGCACATTATTTGCTTTAATCCCCTCAAATTAAATAACTTCCCAGCCACAGGATGGCCTGATATTTTGTGAGATATTACAGAAATAAACATAGATCACAATGACCACATTTCAGAGGGAACTAAATTTCACCGATTTTATGAAATTGAAAGGCCGTCTAGCTTTAAGGTTCCGTTACGTAATATTATTCGCTGTAGTAATTAACATTAACAAATACTGAAACATTTAAACAAACCTGAATCAGGAAATTTCCAATCTGAACAGTTTACATAATAATCTGTAAAATTAACAAGTGATCATCAGTGCTATCTGATTTATTTTGTAATAAGATGGTTTTTTTTTTCATTGACATGTTTTCTCTTTGGTTTAACAGTTTCCTGATTTACCCACAATGCCATTTGACCCCCTGCTGATCATAGTGTAGATGGATTTTGTCCTTGCTTCATCGCTACATAAACAGAGTGATGCAGCGGAGCTTTAATCCTTTCGTCTCACCTCCTTCCTCATCTGTACGGTATACTCTGCTCAAACAGATCAGCTTCCACAACTTCAACTTGCATGCAAATTCTGCTTCTCATGCCATCGCGCTTGGCATCGCTAAGTAGATCGCAAACTAGTTTGCCCAGTGTGTGGTGTACAGAGCTGATAACTAAAGCAGAAGGTTATTAATCATGAATATAAATTAAACCTGATTATTTGATCGCATGGAAGACTAAAGGTCACTATATCAGATATTCCTTCTTCTTGTTCTTCTTTCAGCTGTTCCCATTAGGGGCCACCACAGCAGATAATGTCCCTCTAGCTCCTCCTGTCCTCCGTATCTTTTTCTGTTACACCATCCGTCCTCGTATCCTCCTTCACCACATCTATAAATCTCATCTTTGCTCTTCCTCTTTTCCTTCTACCTGGCAACTCCATCACCAGCATTCCATTCTTTTCCCAATATACCCTAGATCTCTCTTCTGTGCGTGTCCAAACTGTCTCAATCTCACCTCTGTCACTTTGTCTCCAAGCCGTCCTACATGTCCTGTCCCTCTAATATATCTACTCATTTCTAATCCTGTCTAACATTGTCACTCCCAGTGAGAATCTCAGCATCTTCAGCTCTGCTATCTTCAGCCTTTGCGTCAGTGCCACTGTCTCCAAACCTTACAGCATCTCTGCTCTTACTACTGTCTTGTACACTTTCCCTTTCACTCTTCCTGGTACTCTTCTGTTACAAAGCACTCCTGACATCCTCCTCTCCTCCATCCATTCCAATCTGCTTGCTCTTTCTTCTTCTCTTCTCTTCTGCACTCACCATTACTTTGTCCAGTTGACCCCAGATATTTGAACTCATCTGCTTTGACCACCTCTATTCCTTGTAGCTGTACCATTCCACTGTCCTCACCCTCATTCACACACATGTACTCCATCTCGCTCCTACTGACTTTCATTTCCCTTCTCTTTAGTGCATGCCTCCATGTCTCTAAGTTTTCTTGATTGAGCATTTCCCTATTAATATTCATCTCAAGGTTTTTTTTTTTTTTTAGTATTATTTTCTCTTTCCTAGTTAGTAGCCTGGTTAAATCTGGTTAAAACCCAAAACTCTTTCAGGGAATGCAAAGATTTGTATCCATTTGGAACACAATTAAATCAATCACTCAATCTTTTATTTCAGTTAGATATAAACATATAATAGACTACACGAGTCTGCAAATAGCGCACTGCTAATCAAGGCAGACTCATGTTTATAAAGAAAATAATATTTTATATGAATTAATATAATACTTAAATATGTATGAAAAAGATAATAAAACATACTTGACAAATTAACAACTACTTGGTAACAAAAAGAAAAAGAGGAGACAATACTTGTTATTCGATATAAAGGTACAGTAATATATCATTCAAGAACATTGAAAAAAAATATATAGAGAGAGGTATACTTGTCATACTGATAATAATAATTAATGCATGGTATTAAATAATATTTAAAGTTAAAACTAATATATATATAAAAAAAAATCTCCTTCTCACCCCCGGCGGGGGTGGGGGGGTGGGGGGGGTGGTATCCATGTCATCCTCAAGCTCGGGTCCTCTACCAGAGGCCTGGGAGTTTGAGGGTTCTGCGCAGTATCTTCGATGTTCCTAGGACTGCGCTCTTCTGGACTGAGGCTTCAGATGTTGTTCCTGGGATTTGCTGGAGCCACTCTCCCAGTTTGGGGGTTACTGCCCCAAGTGCCCCCACTACCACGGGGACCACGCAGCCCTTGACCTTCCACATCCGTTCCAGCTGCTCTTTCAACCCTTGATACTTCTCAAGTTTCTCATGTTCCTTCTTCCTGATGTTGGCGTCAGCTGGGATCGCCACATCTATCACCACCACCCTCTTCTGCTCTTTGTCCACCACCACTATGTCCGGTTGGTTAGCCAGGATCTGTTTGTCAGTCTGGAAGCTGAAGTCCCACAGAACCTTGGCCCTGTTGTTCTCAGCCACCTTCTGTGGTATGGCCCATTGGGACTTGGGTACTTCTATTCCATACTGGTTGCAGATGTTCCTGTATACTATCCCAGCCACTTGGTTGTGCCTCTCCATGTACGCTGATCCAGCTAGCATCTTACACCCTGCTACTATGTGCTGGACTGTTTCAGGGGCTTCTTTGCACAGTCTGCATCTTGGGTCTGATCTACTCTGGTAGATCCTGGCCTCTATGGCTCTTGTGCTTATGGCCTGTTCTTGTGCTGCCATGATTAGTGCCTCTGTGCTGTCTGTCAGTCCTGCATTATCCAGCCACTGGTAGGATTTCTTGATATCAGCCACTTCCTCTATCTGACGGTGGTACATGCCATGTAGGGGTTTGTCCCTCCAGGTGGTCTGTTCCTCCTCCTCCTCTGCACTCTCATCAGGGTTCTGCTGCCTGAGACATTCACTTAGCAGTTCATCCTTTGGGGCCATCTTTCTGATGTATTCTCGGATTTTCGATGTTTCATCCTGGACCGTGGTCTTGATGCTCACTAGCCCTCGGCCTCCCTCTTTCCGCTTAGTGTATAGTCTCAGGGTGCTGGACTTGGGGTGGAACCCTCCATGCATGGTGAGGAGCTTTCTAGTCTTGATATCTGTGGCTTCTATCTCCTCCTTTGGCCAGTTTATGATACCAGCGGGGTATCTGATGACTGGTAGTGCGTACATGTTGATGGCTCGGACCTTGTTCTTACCATTCAGCTGACATTCAGTAGTACACATTATGCAGGTGTGTTTAACGTTAGCAAGACAGCTATTATATTGGGTAGCGGAGCTAAGGCTAACATTTGACTTGCCACGAAACACCTGCATAATGTGCACTACTGCAACACATACAACACATTTGTACCGTACTTACACTTTGTTGAATTAATTCAATATCATAGTCGCCACTGAAGTCCACTCGATCCTTGTTTACCGTCAATGGATCGGTCACTCGTCAAACAGTCCGCCAGAATCCGAGTAGGGAATGGCTGAGCATAGCTGTCAGTCAAACACAAGTTAGCCAATGGGAATGCATTCCTGGACAGCCCACCCACACGTGACATTTGTGCCAAAACTGCAAGCAAAAAGTCAGGGAGCGCAAATGAGAAAGCTGGAATCACAACCAAAATAAATTACGTCAAACAAAACTGAGAAAGATGTGGAACAAAAATAAAAGGTTTCTGAAGAGTAATAAACTGATATTTTGCACGATTACACAAACAATTTGTTTGCCAGTCTAAAAAAATTGACTTTTTTTTTTTTTTTGTATTTTGATTTGTCGTTTTTGTTTGATATTTCAAAAGTATTGTATGAACATTTTGGCACAAAATTGATTCCATAAAGAACTAAGACCATATGTTGAATAAGGTTGAATCAGAGAGCGATATAATGTCATAAGGGTATGTAGTGGAATAAAATGTCTAAGCTTGGCCAAAAGGCCGACAACCTTGCTTATTTTGTTGCAAATAAAATCTATATGAGGCTTCCAAGAAAGATTGTCATCAATTATTAAACCCAAATATTTGACATACTTTTTACGTTCAAGTGAAACAAATTCGTTTTGCGAGTTATTAAATATTTTAATATTAACTGAAGATACTTTTTTACGATAGTGAGAAAAAATTACAAAATTCGATTTTTTTCGATTAAGAGTTAGCTTATTAACTGTAAACCATTCATGAAGTTTTGTTAGCTCTTTATTTACCAGACTTTCAAGTACTTTAATAGATTTACCGTATTAGCATATAAAATGTTAGTATCATCAGCAAAGAGGTGAAGCTTAAGGATACTGGAGGCATTTGAGATGTCATTTATATAGAGTAAGAATAGTAAAGGTCCAAGAACTAAACCTTGTGGTACACCACAAGGCATTTGTTTTTTATTTGAGATACTGAAACCAATAGATATAGTTTGAGTTCTACCGCTTAAATAAGATCTAAACCAGTCATAAATTATTCCACAGAACCCATAGCAGTATAGAGGGATTTCACTGATGTCACCCGAAACCGGAAGTAAACAGACCCTGCGCCATTTTGGAAGACCAACAAACTCGTGATTGGGGGAAATAACGGCAGCGGTATGTGAACCCACGAGAATAAAGTGGAGTGGCAAACGACTTAAACAAACAAATCTGAGCTGTTTTATTTATGATTTATTGGCCCAACAGTAGACTTGAAAGAAACCTGTGTGAGACTTGGCAAAAAACTGTGGATATAATGGATAAGTCTGTGCATGATCTGCGGACACTTTGAGGTAAGCAAACGCAAGAAATTCAGATTTAAAACATGCTAAATTGGCCCCAAGTTGATAACTGTATGAGGAGCAAGCCTCCCAGACTTCTACAATTTAATAATAATAATAATAATAATAATAATAATAATAATAATAATAATAATTTAGGATGGTTTGGGGCTTGCTCTCCCTCCTATTATATAAATAAAGTATAGTTGTTGTGTAGGCATATATCATAAATACATATGTATAATTTGGATAAATTAACCGAAATTATGGATACCTTAATTGTAACAAAAAGTATTAATTTTTCAACTGAAAAGATATATTATTAAAAAATAAATATCAACAAGATTACCTTGGCCATAACTATGTGTAGGTTATTCTTAATAACAGCTGTAATATCACGAACCAAGCCACTAACAACATAATTGTAAGCCTGTAGCCCTTTGTAGGCTTTCAAGTCATCAGCAGTGTAGGCACTGGGTGTAAACAACAAATAGTTTACAATGTCTGGGTAGCAAACAGATGGCAGAATTGGTGTCCGGTCCTCCTTATGTTTCCATTCTCCCTTGCCGCGAGTCTTATCATATGGGTCAAACCCATCAATCACAGCCAGTTTCTCCACATACCGTGCCCTTTCTGCAGCTGGTAATGTACTCACATAACCAGAATTATCAGCCATCGTGTCACTTTACTCTCCCTCGTACTTTGTTTTATATTGAGTGCATGTACTTGGTCTTCCAATATGGCGCCTAACAAAATCTCGCGGCGCGGTGACGTCATGCGGTAGCCCTCTATAGCTTATTTAACAATATACTATGGTCCACAGTGTCAAAGGCTTTTGATAAATCCAAAAATATCGCACAAGAGAAGAGGTTAAAAAAGACAAAGCAATTTAATTTATAGCAACATGGCTTTTGGTACGTTTGGTTTCACTGATGCTCAAATTGTGCAAGGAATGTTTTGTTGTCTTGTTGCATGATACACCTTCGTTTCATTATCAGCTTCTTCAAAATAATTTTTTGTCGATCAATCGTAAAATACAAGTGATATACATTTTCATGACATTTAATTTTTTTGGACTGAGAAATGACAGGGAGCGTAAACTTTTGTTCGGAACAGAATGCTGAGAGCAATAAATTGCTGAGGTGTTATTTTGTGTTATTTTGCGATAGTTATTTTGCAGAACCGAGACTGTGAACCATGCCAAACAGACCTTCGGACTTCAATTAAATGAGGGTCAAGGCAGAAAGATCACTCAAGGAGAAAATTGCCAGGCAGTGGGTTCAGAGGAAAAGCAAAGCAGCTGTTAAACTGTACTGAATCTGGTAATTTCATGGGGGAACCTAAGTGTAGTCAGTGTGTGTGTGTATGTGTGTGTTTCTGCAAATTTGTTCAATCTTGTTTGCTTTAAATATGCCCTGTAACTGTGTCTAATGCATTTCCTCTGGCTTTTTACATGTAACCCATGAGTTCAGCATTACTGCTGCTGAGTGTGGAAATGTGAAATCATTTATATGCTCACATAAGCCCTTAATTAGTAGCCTACCTTTATTACTAGTGATCTTGTGTCTAAAATGAGCATATATTTATGAACATATGTGAATACAGTGGTAAAAAAACCCACATCATAATATTTATAGGAATATTTACCATATAAATCTAGATATTTAGTTTTGCTGTAGTTTGGGAGGGCGGCATGGTGGTGTCGTGGTTAGCACTGTCGCCTCACAGCAAGAAGGTCCTGGGTTTGAAACCAGTGGCCGATAGGGGCCTTTCTGTGTGAAGTTTGCATGTTCTCCCCGTGTCTGCGTGGGTTTCCTCCGGGTGCTCTGGTTTCCTCCACAGTCCAAAGGCATGCAGGTTAGGCTAATTGGTGGCTCTAAATAGACCGTAGGTGTGAATGTGAGTGTGAATGGTTGTTTGTCTCTGTGTGTCAGCCCTGTGATGATCTGGTGACTTGTCCAGGGTGTACCCCGCCTCTCGCCCATAGTCAGCTGGGATAGGCTCCAGCTTGCCCGCGACCCTGCACAGGATATGCGGCTACAGCTGAGGGATGGATGGATGGTTTGGGAGTTGTAATGCATAACTATCACATTTACAAACACTGCAACACTTACAGAAATGAAAGTATTTAACTAGGAAAAGGAAGAAAAACGTCCAGTCAGTACCCAGGTACAGTGAGTAACATTGAACATAATCACATGCTTACACATTATAATACCATAAATCCAACCAGCCAACGAATAATCAATCAGCCAGCCAACAATTAATTGACCAACCATCCAACCAATAACCAACCAATCAACCAAGCAACTAATAACCAATCAATAGCTACCCAATAACCAATCAACTACCCAATCAAACAATAACTAACCAGCCTATAACCAACCAAACAACCAACCTATAACCTACCAACTAATAAGGAAATGACCAGCCAATCAATCATCATCTGTTCAGTCAACCTATCAGCCTATAACCACCCAACCAACTAACCAGACAACCATAAACTATCAATCAAACATCCAACAAATAAGAAACCATGCAACCACAAAATAATCAACAACTTACCAATAACCAACCAACCAAAAAAAATGTAATGACCAAACAACCAATAACCAAACAATAACTAACCAGCCTGTAACCAACCAACCAAACCACCAACCTATAACCTACCAACAAATAAGGAAACAGCCATCCAACCTACCAATCATCATCCAGTCAATCAACCTACCAGCTTATAACTACTCAATGAAACAACTAACCAGACAACCATGCAACCACAAAATAATCAACAAATAACCAACCAACCAACCAATGAAAAGTTGTGCGGAGCACAATACTTGCAAAAATCACAAAGAAACGGAAGTTATGGCCAATTAGATGTTTTTAAAAGATTTGACCTTGGTGACCTTGACCTTTGACCTTGACCCACCAAAAACTAATGATGTCTTTGTGTGACCCTAATGAGTCGTCCTGTGCATTTTGGTGAAGATTGGTCAAGAAATGATGACGCTAGAGCACCGACAAACAAACGGACAGATCAACCTATTTGCAAAACATCTCCTATTTTTGCAAGTAGCAATGTATATTAAAATAATTTGGCATATACAAAAATGTTATACATGTAGATACTTTTGTCTTATTTATTGTTGATAAATGTATATTTGGATATGATGAAATTCAGTATGTATGTATATATAACACAACCAATTATAATCAAACTAACAGAAACAAAAACTACCAAACACTGAGTGCACATACATATCAGCACAATGGTGTAATGTGGCTGGAAACTGGAATTTTTCTCTGAACTCAGGCTTTAACAGATAAGAGGTAAGATTAGACTTTATTCAAGAATTTTCCCAGACGTACAGTATAGATGTTGCATCTGTATTATAATATACAATTATCCATCCATTATCTGTAGCCGCTTTATCCTGTTCTACAGGGTCGCAGGCAAGCTGGAGCCTATCCCAGCTGACTACGGGCGAAAGGCGGGGTACACCCTGGACAAGTCGCCAGGTCATCACAGGGCTGACACATAGACACAGACAACCATTCACACTCACATTCACACCTACGGTCAATTTAGAGTCACCAGTTAACCTAACCTGCATGTCTTTGGACTGTGGGGGAAACCGGAGCACCCGGAGGAAACCCACGCGGACACGGGGAGAACATGCAAACTCCGCACAGAAAGGCCCTTGCCAGCTGCTGGGCTCGAACCCGGACCTTCTTGCTGTGAGGCGACAGTGCTAACCACTACACCACCGTGCCACCAATATACAATTATATATTACATCCCGCCTAGACGGAGTTTGCATGCTCTCCTCGTGTCCGCGTGGGTTTCTTCCGGGTGCTCCGGTTTCCCCCACAGTCCAAAGACATGCAGGTTAGGTGAACTGGTGACTCTAAATTGACCGTAGGTGTGAATGTGAGTGTGAATGGTTGTCTGTGTCTATGTGTCAGCCCTGTGATGACCTGGCGACTTGTCCAGGGTGTACCCCGCCTTTCGCCCGTAGTCAGCTGGGATAGGCTCCAGCTTGCCTGCGACCCTGTAGAACAGGATAAAGCGGCTACAGATAATGAGATGAGATGAGATCGCACCTAGACTCCTCTTCGGTCTCCCCCACAAGTCCATCCATAAGCTCCAACTGGTCCAGAACTCAGCCGCTCATATTGTCTCCAGAACTCCATCCATCAATCATATCACTCCTGTTCTCTAACAACCCCACTGACTTCCTGTCAAATTTCACATAGACTTTAAAATCCTGCTCTGCACTTTCAAGGCCATCCACAACCTTGCCCCCCCATACCTCTCCGACTTTCTCCACATCAACACTCCCTCCCGGACACTTAGGTCAGCCTTCTCCATCAGCCTCACTGTGCCCTCTAGACACAGACAACCATTCACACTCACATTCACACCTACGGTCAATTTAGAGTCACCAGTTAACCTAACCTGCATGTCTTTGGACTGTGGGGGAAACCGGAGCACCCGGAGGAAACCCACGCGGACACGGGGAGAACATGCAAACTCCACGCAGAAAGGCCCTCGCTGGCCACGGGGCTCGAACCCGGACCTTCTTGCTGTGAGGTGACAGCGCTAACCACTACACCACCGTGCCACCCCTGTATTATTATTATTATTATTACTAAGGGGTAATCTTGTCTGTGGAATGTACAGTTTTAGTTTTCGCACATTGTGTGCTTATCTCTGCACTGGCATTAGTGCAGTGAACACATATTGTGCTATTCTAACAACTTCAAACTCCTAAAGAAGGGAATTTCAAGGAGAACTCAAAGGTGCCATAACTATAACCATTTTAACATCAGGCCAATAGTATTGGCTAATTGTTTCTTGGGAATTAAGCATACACATGTGAGTACCATTGGATAATAAAACTGGTTTGTACGGCTATACTGCTATAATTCTCCTCACTTGAACTATTAAAAGGCTGACATACAGCATTTGTACCAAACAAGGATCATCTCTTGCAACAAATTGTTGTTAAAAGATATTAGCATTGCCTACAGGTGGTTCATATTCACAGCTCATGTTGGCTTGGTGGGGAATGAGGGAAGATTTCGCTCCTCCTGTGTTAAACAGGATGCTTTGTACTTTACAGGAGCCGTTTCGAATTCGTGTTGCCCCAGTTTTCATGCCTTCTGGCAAAGCAACACATCAGAACAGCAACACAAGAACACAACCACCTGCCTGCTGAGATGCAACATAGATACTTTGCACACGAGGGCATATTTATCTTCTTGTACATACAGTTGCAGCATTGGCAACGTGTCGTACTGGCGGCTTATTGATACAGGAAAAAAATACAAGTGGATAGAATTTTGCCTTTCTTCCAAATGTCCCCATGGGAAGAAATAAAGTACGAGTATATCCATCAATCTAAATATACAGTGCCAGGAGTAGTTACAAACCCGATGTGCTCCAGATGTGCTTTAAACCATGTACTGGGGACATGAAATGAATCTGAAATACAGTATTTATCTTATACCTGGGGTGGCACGGTGGTGTAGTGGTTAGTGCTGTCACCTCACAGCAAGAAGGTCCTGGGTTCGAGCCCCGTGGCCGGCGAGGGCCTTTCTGTGTGGAGTTTGCATGTTCTCCCCGTGTCTGCGTGGGTTTCCTCCGAGTGCTCCGGTTTCCCCCACAGTCCAAAGACATGCAGGTTAGGTTAACTGGTGACTCTAAATTGACCGTAGGTGTGAATGTGAGTGTGAATGGTTGTCTGTGTCTATGTGTTAGCCCTGTGATGACCTGGCGACTTGTCCAGGGTGTACCCCGCCTTTCGCCCGTAGTCAGCTGGGATAGGCTCCAGCTTGCCTGCGACCCTGTAGAAGGATAAAGCGGCTAGAGGTAATGAGATGAGATGAGATCTTATACCTGCACTGACTTTGGGTTTGAATAGAGCTACACTTCCAGTGAGGTTCTGAAAATGGCCTTGGGTTTTGCTGAATCGCAGACAGCTGATCAAGGTTTTATGGTACTTTTGCAAAAAAAAAAAAAGAAGACAAGAAAATCATCTTGCACAAACTAAACTGAAGCCAAGATCATTCGCATGTTATCACTTGTAAAAGGGGCACATTGGAAATAGTACAGTTTCTTGGAATAGGAATGGTGTACAAATATCGCTCAACATTGATATTCAGGCTATAGGCATACTGTATACAGTAAACTGTATGCATTGTGCACAGAGGACAAGTTGAATGAACATAATGTGAAAAAAAAAATAATAATTACAACCCCGATTCCAAAAAAGTTGGGACAAAGTACAAATTGTAAATAATTTACAAATCTCAAAAACTGATATTGTATTCACAATAGAACATAGACAACATATCAAATGTCAAAAGTGAGACATTTTGAAATTTCACGCCAAATATTGGCTCATTTGAAATTTCATGACAGCAACACATCTCAAAAAAGTTGGGACGGGGCAATAAGAGGCTGGAAAAGTTAAAGGTACAAAAAAGGAACAGCTGGAGGACCAAATTGCAACTCATTAGGTCAATTGGCAATAGGTCATTAACATGACTGGGTATAAAAAGAGCATCTTGGAGTGGCAGCGGCTCTCAGAAGTAAAGATGGGAAGAGGATCACCAATCCCCCTAATTCTGCGCCGACAAATAGTGGCGCAATATCAGAAAGGAGTTCGACAGTGTAAAATTGCAAAGAGTTTGAACATATCATCATCTACAGTGCGTAATATCATCAAAAGATTCAGAGAATCTGGAAGAATCTCTGTGCTAAGGGTCAAGGCCGGAAAACCATACTGGGTGCCCGTGATCTTCGGGCCCTTAGACGGCACTGCATCACATACAGGCATGCTTCTGTATTGGAAATCACAAAATGGGCTCAGGAATATTTCCAGAGAACATTATCTGTGAACACAATTCACCGTGCCATCCGCCGTTGCCAACTAAAACTCTATAGTTCAAAGAAGAAGCCGTATCTAAACATGATCCAGAAGCGCAGACGTCTTCTCTGGGCCAAGGCTCATTTAAAATGGACTGTGGCAAAGTGGAAAACTGTTCTGTGGTCAGACGAATCAAAATTTGAAGTTCTTTATGGAAATCAGGGACGCCGTGTCATTCGGACTAAAGAGGAGAAGGACGACCCAAGTTGTTATCAGCGCTCAGTTCAGAAGCCTGCACCTCTGATGGTACAGTATGGGGTTGCATTAGTGCGTGTGGCATGGGCAGCTTACACATCTGGAAAGACACCATCAATGCTGAAAGGTATATCCAGGTTCTAGAGCAACATATGCTCCCATCCAGACGACGTCTCTTTCAGGGAAGACCTTGCATTTTCCAACATGACAATGCCAAACCACATACTGCATCAATTACAGCATCATGGCTGCGTAGAAGAAGGGTCCGGGTACTGAACTGGCCAGCCTGCAGTCCAGATCTTTCACCCATAGAAAACATTTGGCGCATCATAAAACGGAAGATACGACAAAAAAGACCTAAGACAGTTGAGCAACTACTGTAGAATCCTACATTAGACAAGAATGGGTTAACATTCCTATCCCTAAACTTGAGCAACTTGTTTCCTCAGTCCCCAGACGTTTACAGACTGTTGGAAAGAGAAAAGGGGATGTCTCACAGTGGTAAACATGGCCTTGTCCCAACTTTTTTGAGATGTGTTGTTGTCATGAAATTTAAAATCACCTAATTTTTCTCTTTAAATGATACATTTTCTCACTTTAAACATTTGATATGTCATCTATGTTCTATTCTGAATAAAATATGGAATTTTGAAACTTCCACATCATTGCATTCCGTTTTTATTTACAATTTGTACTTTGTCCCAACTTTTTTGGAATCGGGGTTGTATAACAATATGTACGTTGTGTATGTTTCTAATCATCATTAGCCATTAATGTGTTAATCAGCACTTTAAGCTACATTTACTTCTGTTGGAGGAGGTTATGTTTTCGCCTCTGTTTGTTTGTTTGTTTGTTTGTTTGTTTGTTTGTTTGTTAGCTCATCTGTCCATAAGGCTTATGAGTTATTGCCATCAAGGACGCGTTATCCTAATGGGCTTCATGGGCAGCTGCCCAGGGCCTCGGCCACTAGGGGGCCTCAGAGGTAGCGAGATTGGAAAATTATATGAAATGATATTTTCAGAAGTTTTGATCATATTGATAACATTTTTGATACATTTCGCCACCCATAAGGAAGCCCACCTTGTCCCGTCGCATAAATCACCCGTCACTGTCAATATGATCACTGTCCACCATGTCTTCACACGCTACGCCAGCTTGAGTTCAATGATTTAATTAATGACTTCGCTTTCCAGAAAAGTAGGAAAGTGCCCTTGTAAGTTGACCCATGGCTGTCAAACTGAATGCGCAAAGCTGTGTGCCACTGCTGTTTGGGACATTACGTGTGTGAAAGAATGAAATGTTTCACATAGCCTAACATTTTGAGATTTATTTCTGAGAAGCAAGATATTTTTCTTTCTTTGTTATCGCTCTTTGTTTTCACAAGTTAAAAGTCGCCTGGATTCCAAAATGAAAACGAACGGTTATATACCAAATGAATGTTCTTGTTCTGAATACTAAAGAAACTGTTGTAGGCCTCGGTTATGTTCTTGACATGTTGTTCATTGACTCACTCATTCAAAGGCTTCTTGAGGCTAAACTTTAGTGAACCAGACTTGTTAACCGTGATGTCTGATGGATTTTTTTCACCATGCAGTTGCCTATTTCACCATTGCTTTTTCTCGATTAAATAGGTGTTGATGGATATAAAGTTTTATTGTTCAATAGTATTTCTAATTGTGCCACTGTCATTATTTAAGTTTCTGTGTCTAGTTAGACAGGCACGTCTGAGGGGGTGAATTTGCTGGGCGCAGTTGACAACAGGCGGGGCTGGGGCCTCGGGGGCGTGTCTGCCCAGGGCCTCGGCAAGGGTTAATGCGGCCCTGATTGCCATGGCATGGCATCCATCATCCATCCGTCATCCACAATTCCTCTGTCAGTTCTCCATGGATTTCTGTTCCAACTGTTTTTGTTTGAAAGAACTCATCACTCCGCACAAAACTTGGTTGTTGTTGTTTTGCCAGTTTATTTTTTGCTAACGAGTTAGTAATTAGGCCAAATTAATGAATTTTCCAGGCCTCTAATGACAATTGTATCTCCTCTCTCATTTCTCATTTGTAGATCCTCCCTTGAGGAACAAAAATTGGTCATTTGTTGATTTTCCTGTTGGAAACAATTTGTTTACAACTTTGTTTATTTTCAGTTAAATCGTATCTCCTCCCTCCCTCAGTTCTCAAAGGATTTCAGTTCTGATTGTTTTGTTTGAAAGAACTTGTCATTCTGCACAAAACATCTCATCTCATCTCATTATCTCTAGCCGCTTTATCCTTCTACAGGGTCGCAGGCAAGCTGGAGCCTATCCCAGCTGACTACGGGCGAAAGGCGGGGTACACCCTGGACAAGTCGCCAGGTCATCACAGGGCTGACACATAGACACAGACAACCATTCACACTCACATTCACACCTACGGTCAATTTAGAGTCACCAGTTAACCTAACCTGCATGTCTTTGGACTGTGGGGGAAACCGGAGCACCCGGAGGAAACCCACGCGGACACGGGGAGAACATGCAAACTCCACACAGAAAGGCCCTCGCCGGCCCTGGGGCTCGAACCCAGGACCTTCTTGCTGTGAGGCAACAGCGCTAACCACTACACCACCTAATTAGCAGTTCGTTAGCAAAGATTTGACAATACAACGACCATGTTTTGTGCAGGCGGCACGCCTGCACAAAACATGGTCGTTGTATTGTCAAATCTTTGCTAATGAACTGCTAATTAGGTCCACTTAACAAATTTTGGGACTTCTCATTAGAATTATATCTCCTTTTGCAGTTCTCACCCGATTTCAGTTCTGATTGAAATTTTGGGTAGATCTTCCCTTGAGGAACAAAACTTGGTCATTTGTTTGTTGATTTTCCTGCTGTAAACAATTTGTTTACAACGTTGTTTACTTTCAGTTAAACTGTGTCTCCTCCCTCCCTCAGTTCTCAATGGATTTCAGTTCTGATTGTTTTATTTGAAAGAACTCGACCTTCTGCACAAAGCTTGGTCAGTGTATTGTCAAATTTTTGCTAACAAATTCGTAATCAGGTCAACATCACACATTTTCTTCTGACAAGAATTGTATCTCCTCTCTCATTTATCATGCAAATTCAGTTCTGATCGATGTTTTGGGTCGATCTTTCCTTGGAGAACAAAATTTAGTCCTTTGATTTTCCTGTTGTAAGCAATGTGTCATGGAGGTTGGGCCTCTCTCACATTGTCACATTTCAGTTCTGTTTGATGTTTTGGTCATCATGGTTGTTTTGATAGCAGGCCAGATGAACGACTACGTCCTTGATGTTCTGGTTTGACTGTTCTCAATGTAACTCAAAAAGTAGTGAATGGATTTGGATGAAATTTGGAGGAAAGGTGATCCATGGACCAAGGAACAATTGATTCGATTTTTATGCAAATCTGGATATGTACAGTAAGTGGATCTGGGATTTTTTTTTGTCTCTTTGCAATGTAACTCAAAAAGTAATGAATGGGTTTGGATGAAATTTGGTGGACAGCTTTCGTATTATCCTAGGTTCAAGGGATTGGATTTTGATGTTGATAAGCTGTGGATTAGTGGAGGTTTTCACTCTACTCTCCCGAATATCCTTCGAGTTCTTTATTTTAACTTCGAATTTTTGTTTGCTTCACGATCACAGCTTCTATTTTTGTTTACTAGTAATGACTTCTGCTGCTGCTCCTTTATTTCTTAATTTTGCTTCACTTTTTCATAATACCATATTTTATTTATTTCTATAACCTTTTAATTGTTTAACATAATTTAACTAAATTATTTAACATTTGCAAACAATGACCATCAAAATACTGTTACATTTCCATAAATAAAAAAAAGACAAAAACAATATTCATTACATTTTTATTTTCTGACTACAATCCAATCCAACATCCATTTCAACGTTGTTTAATAACTATATTCAGCAATTCCAGTCAAGCTGACCATGAGTCAAACTGTAAATTGATGAGACTGGCTACAGATCAGGAAAACAGTTTCCAAGCCATGTTAAAGAAGTATGTTTTCATCTGAATTTAAAAAAGTCACGAGGCTAGAGTTTCGAATCTTCGTGGAGACACAATTCCAGTTTTGGGGTGATGTCAGAAAATCACGTTCCACCAGTTGAGTTGTGGCTTGCTTCAGCTGAATGAAGAGATCAGGGTGGACTGTTTCGCTTCTGGAGATCACCAAGATACACAAACCATTCAGAACTTTTAAACGTGATTAGCAGGACTTTGTAGTCATTGTGGAAGTTAATAGGCAGTTACTGTAGCTTGAAATAGACTGGAGTAACATGCTCTGACTTTACGGAAAGGATATAAAAAACAACACCAGCTACTAACTACTAACCTTAACCTTAATATCTTTTCGAGATGTACAAACTGGAATATACATTTAATTCAATTTAAACACGGACGAGAAGGAACTTGATGTACAAACCCACTGTTTATGATGAGCCTAAGCATGATAGCTTGTCAAGGCTCCCAGGAGATGGCTGTGATCTTGCTGTATATTATTTCTCTCTAAATTATTTCTCCCTTGGCAGTCAGACACACGCTGTCTCTGTGTAAAAGCTGTTCATGAACCCGTGATGCTCTCTGGCCTGAGACATGGCAGGTTGTATTTGGTGTCTTGCCAGGTGAACAGACTGTGGCCCGGATGGTGTGTGTCTCCGAGGAATAAGCCTTACTGGTGATCTACAGCTGGGCCGAGCTGCTCTGTTGATGGGAGTCATGTTCCAATAATCCGTCGAGTTGTCGTGACCCCTCTCAGGAGAGTGTATCTGTCTTTTGGGTGGGAGATGGAATTGCCAAGCCATTGAGATCCCTACGTAAAAATCCATTGCTTCCAAAATTCCAGATAATCAACTGAACCTGATGGAACGGTGATAAGAGTTACCTTTTAATTACTACTTAACTGCTCATGCTTCATTCTTGGCTCTAAATAATTATATTAGGCGTATCAGGTGAAAATTCAAATTCAAGCCAAATTGCTTGAAACTGTACTCATTGAATTCAGAAATGAATGCTAAACAACATACATATTACAGAATTAAAATATGTTTATTCGTTCTTGAGATACAACCCCGATTCCAAAAAAGTTGGGACAAAGTACAAATTGTAAATAAAAACGGAATGCAATGATGTGGAAGTTTCAAAATTCCATATTTTATTCAGAATAGAACAGAGACAACATATCAAATGTCGGAAGTGAGACATTTTGAAATTTCATGCCAAATATTGGCTCATTTGAAATTTCATAATAGCAACACATCTCAAAAAAGTTGGGACAGGGGCAATAAGAGGCTGGAAAAGTTAAAGGTACAAAAAAGGAACAGCTGGAGGACCAAATTGCAACTCATTAGGTCAATTGAAAATAGGTCATTAACATGACTGGGTATAAAAAGAGCATCTTGGAGTGGCAGCGGCTCTCAGAAGTAAAGATGGGAAGAGGATCACCAATCCCCCTAATTCTGCGCCGACAAATAGTGGAACAATATCAGAAAGGAGTTCGACAGTGTAAAATTGCAAAGAGTTTGAACATATCATCATCTACAGTGCATAATATCATCAAAAGATTCAGAGAATCTGGAAGAATCTCTGTGCGTAAGGGTCAAGGCCGGAAAACCATACTGGGTGCCCGTGATCTTCGGGCCCTTAAACGGCACTGCATCACATACAGGCATGCTTCTGTATTGGAAATCACAAAATGGGCTCAGGAATATTTCCAGAGAACATTATCTGTGAACACAATTCACCGTGCCATCCGCCGTTGCCAGCTAAAACTCTATAGTTCAAAGAAGAAGCCGTATCTAAACATGATCCAGAAGCGCAGACGTCTTCTCTGGGCCAAGGCTCATTTAAAATGGACTGTGGCAAAGTGGAAAACTGTTCTGTGGTCAGACGAATCAAAATGTGAAGTTCTTTATGGAAATCAGGGACGCCGTGTCATTCGGACTAAAGAGGAGAAGGACGACCCAAGTTGTTATCAGCGCTCAGTTCAGAAGCCTGCATCTCTGATGGTACAGTATGGGGTTGCATTAGTGCGTGTGGCATGGGCAGCTTACACATCTGGAAAGACACCATCAATGCTGAAAGGTATATCCAGGTTCTAGAGCAACATATGCTCCCATCCAGACGACGTCTCTTTCAGGGAAGACCTTGCATTTTCCAACATGACAATGCCAAACCACATACTGCATCAATTACAGCATCATGGCTGCGTAGAAGAAGGGTCCGGGTACTGAACTGGCCAGCCTGCAGTCCAGATCTTTCACCCATAGAAAACATTTGGCGCATCATAAAACGGAAGATACGACAAAAAAGACCTAAGACAGTTGAGCAACTAGAATCCTACATTAGACAAGAATGGGTTAACATTCCTATCCCTAAACTTGAGCAACTTGTCTCCTCAGTCCCCAGACGTTTACAGACTGTTGTAAAGAGAAAAGGGGATGTCTCACAGTGGTAAACATGGCCTTGTCCCAACTTTTTTGAGATGTGTTGTTGTCATGAAATTTAAAATCACCTAATTTTTCTCTTTAAATGATACATTTTCTCAGTTTAAACATTTGATATGTCATCCATGTTCTATTCTGAATAAAATATGGAATTTTTAAACTTCCACATCATTGCATTCCGTTTTTATTTACAATTTGTACTTTGTCCCAACTTTTTTGGAATCTGGGTTGTATTACAAATCAAAGATTGGGGGGAAAAAAAGGCTAAAATTTTAGAAAACTGCCGTAATATTCTGTATGAGGATCACATGGTTCAAAATGAGCCTCATTAACCAATAAGATCAAATGCTTTTCCTTGATAAATTTTTTTTTTTATTTTTCAAGATATTTACATGGACATTGGCAGGCACATACCGGTAGATGGTTGTATACTGAATACAAAGTTTAAAAATTTGGTATCCTATGGGTACATGTGACGACTGCTTACAAATAAAATAGTTTTCTGATCCCATGTCCATACAGGGCGGCATGGTGGTGTAGTGGTTAGCACTGTCACCTCACAGCAAGAAGGTCCTGGGTTTGAGCCCAGCGGCTGACGAGGGCCTTTCTGTGTGGAGTTTGCATGTTCTCCCCGTGTCCGCGTGGGTTTCCTCCGGGTGCTCCGGTTTCCCCCACAGTCCAAAGACATGCAGGTTAGGTTAACTGGTGACTCTAAATTGACCGTAGGTGTGAATGTGAGTGTGAATGGTTGTCTGTGTCTATGTGTCAGCCCTGTGATGACCTGGCGACTTGTCCAGGGTGTACCCCGCCTCTCGCCCATAGTCAGCTGGGATAGGCTCCAGCTTGCCTGTAGGACAGGACAAGCGGCTACAGATAATGGATGGATGTCCATACAGTAAATATAGCACATATACAGTACATGTTATCAATGATACTTGCCTCATCTCTTGCAAGCGTCACTAAGCTGTGAGCAGCATCAGGGCTTGTAGTATTTTGGTTACCAATTTTGTTTACTGTGTTTTGTTCAAAATACAGTGCTGTGAACTAGATCCATTTTCAAAATAGTAAGAAAGCACTTGTTCATGAATTGTCTTAGAAGCATTATTTAGTACATTGTGTTTCACAAGTGTAGTGAAAGGACTCTAAAATAAAATAAAATAAAAAATTAAAGCGAATAGCAAAAGTTTGATATCGGCTTCTCAGTATATCTGCCAAAACGCTCAAAAAAATGTACAAAACGTTTCATTTGACCTTTCAGAAGAACCAAACAAAAGCTGCGATGATAAAAAAAAATTATATATATATATATATATATATATATATATATATATATATATATATATATTTTGTGTGTGTGTGTGTGTGTGTATATATATATATATATATATATATATATATATATATATATATATATATATATATACCTGTGAGTGTTTAGTCTATGTCTATTTCTTATCTAGAGTGTTTCTACTGTTTATATTTTTATTTATTGCATTGCCTGTTTGCACCGTGGGTCAGAGAGGACTGAAATTTCATCTGTGCTGTATGTCGAGCATGTATAGCATATTTGACAATAAAGTTGACTTGACTTGACTTGAAAAGGGAAATTTTCTTAAAATAAACACCACTTACTTGATATCGAATCAGTAGCCTTGGAGAACCACGAGGTGAATTTTGTTTATCTTTTTATCTGCTGATTATCTTCTGATACTATGAAGTTATAACGAGGTTTCTCTTATTTAGTTTCTGGTTCTGAAGTTTATCAAGAAGCAGAACAGGTAATCGAACTTGATCAGGATAAGTGTTGATTGGTTACGAAGTTTCGCTATTGTTACCCTCATTCTTACATTCTTACCACATGATGACATAGTGGCTTCGAAACTTGTTCTTGTGTACTTTTGATAACGCGAGATCAACTGTTCGTATTGCGAGATCACGATTCGCCGTTCTGATGACTGTAATGCTTATGTGTACGTGTATGCACAGTGTGCTATTATTACACTCATTCTTCAATTTTTACAACACGATGACATAGTGGCTACTGCCTCACTTTGCCTCTATGAGGCAGTAGCCACAAAAATGAGTAAAAACAAATTCTGCAAATTAGTATTTAATTAGTCTCAAATATGTTAATTAGATTAAAACATTAAGTCAGTACTCTCTTCTTCAAGGTTTCACCAAATGGCTTTATTTGTGCAATATAAAGCTGATCTTAACTCTCATTTATACATCACAAAGAAGGACAAATAAATGTTAATAATAATAAAATATGCATAAATAAGCATTGAATATCATTCACATCTACCATTCTCGATCAAAATTAAAAAAAAAAAGTAATAAAAGATTATTTCTAATACCCTCTTCGTGCTCTGTAGGTTTGTATTTCTCAAAAGTAGGGCCTACTGGTGTTAATATGAAAGAATATAAATGATAATATTCACAGCTTTCAAGCTAACCTTGAAAAAACTGTGTGATCCACATCCAGTAAACAATTCCAATGAACTGAATTGAAATTGACACTCGTGTTTCTGATTTCCGTTTTTTTTTAATATCATTCCGACCACTAAGATCTCAATATTTTTCATTTAAACAACTCCAGTCATATTCTAAAATAGTCATTTATTTACATGAATCAGTTTGATTTGAAAAAAAAAAGTAGGTAAAGCTATGAAAACTCACATCAAAGTCTCCTGTGAAGCATAACATCAAAACTTTAACATCTTTCGATCTTTGAACCAATCAGCGGTCTTGATACGTAGATATCGCTATTGCAAATGGCGGATCGATAGACCACTGCGAAGCAGAAAAGGCAACAGATTTTTAACAATGCTAAAGATGCTCCTTTGAGCACATCTCTGAGAAACACCACACTAAATGGAGAAAATACAGTTCCAACAGCGCACCTACAACAACAGAACAGAAAAGCAATTGAAAGACTAACGGCACTGGCAGCAAAAAGCAAGAAACTTCAATAACTAAGACAAAAGAAAGAGTGTCCAGCCTGGTCTCAGAGCAAGTAGAAACTCATTTTACATTTTTGTGTTTGTGGGGTGGCACGGTGGTGTCGTGGTTAGCGCTGTCGCCTCATAGCAAGAAGGTCCGGGTTCGAGCCCAGCAGCTGACGAGGGCCTTTCTGTGCGGAGTTTGCATGTTCTCCCCGTGTCCTTTCTGTGCTAATTGGTGGCTCTAAATTGACCGTAGGTGTGAATGTGGGTGTGAATGGTTGTCTGTGTCTATGTGTCAGCCCTGTGATGACCTGGCGACTTGTCCAGGGTGTACCCCGCCTTTCGCCCATAGTCAGCTGGGATAGGCTCCAGCTTGCCTGCGACCCTGCACAGGATAAGTGGCTACAGATAATGGATGGATGGATGGATGGATATGAACACAGTTGGATATAGTATGTTGACCTGAAGTTTTCTCAACCAAGATACATTTCAATCAAATTTGTAAGTACTTTGAATTTACTCATTGCTGTTAAGGGCATCACTTGAATCCATACAATATCACCTCTCTGAAACAAACTTAAAAATGCATTTCTTAATGTGCTTTCAGAAATACTTCGAGGAAAATGATTGAATATGGAAATCGTTTTGGGAATAACACTCTAAAAATGTGGGTTTGATGTTGTGAGTCACTTTCTTGTACTGTATATGAGAATCTTTTATTAAAATCTGATTGCATGAAATATGAAATTTTTATTCAAAATGTTTGAATGGTTTGGAAAGTCCTTAAAATTTGCTAAAACCTAGGCGCTTCGAGGGGCTTCGCTCCCCTTGTCCCCGCCTTGGAACCGGCTCGCTTTCAGACCCCCAGCTCACTTTCAGCTGAAATAAGAATTTGCTGTTGTCATGCCTGGTTAAGGCAATTAATTAGTGCCCAATAATCAATACTCAGGATATTAGTTTAATTGCACAGGTTTTAGTACATGGTACTTTGTACTAACGTGAAACACTTTTATTTTGAAATAAAAACTGTATTTTTTTTCTGAGCCAAACCCAATTGTGCAATGTATAATTGGAGCTCTGTAGAATCATTGCATTGTGGTATCTAACAACATATCAAAAATCGAATCAAATCTTGACCTTAGATAAACAGACATGTCCACCAGCACCTGCAACCGGCGGTTTTCTCTGCCTACACAGACAGTCGACTCGATCCCCAGAACATTTTTTTTAAAAACTTGCCTTTCAGTGTTCGAGTGATTTATATCATCTCCGCTGCCCATAATTTGCTGCAAATCCAATTATTCCACCACGAAATTGTCTTTGATTTACATCTAGCATGCCCAGAAGTGACACCATATTTGCTGATGGATTCTTGTGCTCTGATTGGCTGAGCTGGACCATGTGACCACGCCGTAGCGTATGTAGCAGAGATGGACAAAGTACCCAACTTCATTACTTAAGTCAAAGTACAGATCCCACTGGTCAAATGTTACTCTAATACAAGTGAAAGTTGTCCAGTCAATTTTTTACTTAAGTGCTGAAGTACTTGCTTTTAAAAATACTTAAGTATTAGAAGTACATTTTCTTCACCGCGTTGTTGTATTATTGCCACAACGCTTACAAAACCTAATGCCTCTGAAGAACCTACTTGATTTACTGACTCGCTTATAGAACCTGTAGAATAAACACCTTTAAACACAGATTTCTACATTCTGTTTATTTGGCGAGATTATGCTAAAACATATTTCTGAAAGGACTTCAGATAAGTTAACGTTATTCATGCTAGTGTAACTCCGTTTTTACATGCTAACTAACAGTGAACAAGTTAACTAGCTATGTGTTAACGTTAGCCATGGACAAGACGATGGCAACTTGGTGGGAAAATCCATAGAAAGTCATTTGACGCACCAGACTGCATAGCTATTGCAATTTTATCGCTAGCTCAAAAAGCACAGACAACTTCACTACAAGCTTTCTCTTGGAATAAAACGTTTATATAGATCAATATGCTTCCACAGGTTGGATGGTGAGCTTTTATAGGCCGTGATGTGATTCGTTTTAGGCAAACAAAACAAACAATTAAAATGAAATGAATCTTTAACCCTTTCAGAAAACTGAAACATGGGTTCATGGGCCATGAGTGTGTGCGTTCCCCAGAAGAACCGTCTCCTTCCATTCTGCCAGTAACTGATCGAGTTCAAATAATGTTGCTGAGAAATCATTGAACTTGATTTTATCCGGTCTATGGACGTGTCGTGACCCTAGTGATTACTGATCGGCTGTCTCAGTGTCACCTGTGGAAAAAAAAATCACGTTTTAGAAAAGAAAAAAAAACCATCCACTTTCAAAGCCTCTTCATAGTAACGAGTAATGAGGACCTTGATAGAAATGTAGTGGAGTGAAAAGTACGATATTTGTCTTTCAAATGTAGTGAAGTTAAAGTCATAAGTTTCCAAAAAAAATAATACTCAAGCAAAGTACAGATACTCAAAAAGTGTACTTAAGTACAGTACTCAAGTAAATGTACTTCGTTACTGTCCACCTCTGGTATGTAGTTACGTATGTTACAGAGCCAGGCAGCGTACTACAGAGGGTAACTGAGAAAGCCAAGCACACACAATCTAGAGGAAATTTTCATGCATATTTTACAAGTATTTTACAGGGAAATGTTGAGTAGTTTATTAGCTGAGAGTGCACCAGAAGGCATGTAAATTTCAAAAATTTCGAGGGGAACATTCCATCTGACCGCCCTTGCATTAGCGCACCTTTGGTAATTTAGCATTAGCTGCAAATTCCAGAGCTGCCTACTACTTTTTTTTTTTTTTTTTAACCGGCTACTTCAGATTTTCTGGAGAAACCTGGATAAAAAAAAAGATCAAACCTGAAAATGTTTGCATCGTTACACTCCTGCTTGTAAAGTTGAATTGGCGATCCGTAATGAAATACTTATGATGTTCAGTTTTGTGTCACTGTATATTATCTTTTATTCGGTTGCACTGAAGAGCAGAGATGGTTTCCTGTTTGTCTGAAAATTGCCAGCTGAAATGTTGGGATTATGACAGGTTCTCACACTCTCCACTGGTTCTGGTGTCTGAGGAGGACCCTGACATTCTGCATTAACATTTGAGAAGCTGCGCTCCTCGAACTGTATTTCAGTGCAAACAGAAATCGATTTTGGAAACCGAGGGACGTCTGGATGTTGTCAGCATCGCCAGTGTTCACTCAGCTTAACTGTTCTGTAGACATTCACACAGAGCCGAACAGTATCTATATATACACTTCTAAAGTCCCTGTATGTTGGTGAGTCATCAGGCTTTTGTGCAGTCCTCCAGCAGCGTGTAATGGCCATTTCTGCAGAAATAAAAGCACTCCTACATACTGAGAGTGGTACTACATGATAATGTTTCTGGCAATCTGTAAAAATTCAAGACAGCGCTGTTGCTTTCATTTCCTGCAATGTATAATTACACACTTTCGGTCTCATCTCATCCCCTCTGCCAACACCCACAAACGGAATGATCAAACACGCGGCTTGTTCCTTTGTAGGCGTCATTCATTATGCTAAGCTAAATGATCCTGACCCTCAAATCTCCAAACGGTCAATTAATTCGTTTTACTGTTGATAAATACAAAGTAGATTTAACCCAGGTGTTTAGCTATTACGAAATGCGTTCAATCAGAGTTGTTGGTTATGTATTTGTTGTTGTTGTTGTTGTTGTTTATTCTGAAAACACATGAGGATAAGAAGTGGAGATTGAAAAGTGAAAGTCAGAGGAAGGATGGTAATCTAGTAAAATGCTCTGTGTCCGAAATCGCTCACTCGTTCACTACTCTCTATATAGGGAATTACTATATAGAGGACTATACAGTGAGCTCATTGGTAAAATGTAAAAACGCTTTTGGACACTACTTCGTCACGCTGTTATTTACGTCATTTCTATCGCACAATTAAAACGTGCCAGATCAGTCGGCTGGTGGGTTTTCAAAATAATAAATGCATGGATGTGTTTTTCATGTTTTCGAGCTTTTAACACATTTTTGTGATGCATTGTGGGATCGTTTGAGTGCACTATATAGCGTGTAAATAATCCTCACTAAGGTTTCGGACAGCACTACAAAATGGCGTCTGCACTATATAGTACCCTTTCTAGTGAGTAGGGATCGATTTTGGACACAGGGATGGTGTCATGGTTATTATGGACGACAACTCTCATGATCCTCAGCTCACTACCTTATCACATGACCACCAGTCAGGTTGATTACTAATGACACTCATCAGGTTGTAATCAAGCTCACTTTAAATAATCTGGACTCTTCAAGGTTAGTTTGTGAATCCCCCCTCCCCCCCGTCTGGGGTCATTTGTACCGGTCCTTTGTGGTGAGTTGCACAGCTTGATGAATGAACCCTTTATTGTCACTTAGTCACAAGTACCAGCGAAATTAGCCGTCAACCCATCTGTACATATGCACATGCATACAATTGACACGGGGGAGTAGACAGGACAGGAAGTCAGGGATGAAAAATACAGAGTAACATGAGGGGAGGGGAGGAGAAAAAAAGCAACCCCCACACTATGCTCCTGTGGGGAGTACAGTGTGGGAACATTAAACACCTCAGCACATAAGCACAAAAATAACACAGTACACTTTACAACATGAAAACTCGGGACTCGAGGGGGAAGGGGTGAGGGAGGGGACAATCATGGGAGGGGGTTAAGGGGGGAGGGGTTGGGGGGGAGGGGCAGAGGTATAGGTAACCCAGCGCAAACAAGCAGTCCGGTCCTGCAGCCGAAGACGGCGCTTACCCACTTGTCACACTGGGGGTAAAAGCGGCGACCGTGGGAAGTGGGGGAAGGAATATGAGAGAGTCTCACTGCAGTGATCTTCAGGGGGAGCTGTTGTCCCAGCAACGGCCTTGGCCAAGACCAGTGCTGTCTGAGGGAGCCGAAAGCAGATAAGATTGGGATTGTTTGGTCTTGGGGCGAGTAGACGCATTCCTTTACACGACTACTCTGTTTGTCCATTCTGGTCTCCGAATCGATCCATTTTCCTTTGCAAAGCCAAAAGCTTCTCCATGATGTTAGCCATGTTGCGGTTCAAGTTCTGAATAGCCATAGTCTCAGTGCCGACAGCTCTGCCCAACGCTTCAATCATGTCGGGCAGCTTTATGGGGCTTTGGACAGCTGTCACCATTTTCTGATTTCCTCGATAAACCAGGGCAATGCCTAATCCAATCAGCAAAAGTCCTGTAATCATGGTTCCGAATAGGTAGATGTCTTCAACGTCCTCCACAGAAAGAACCGCTAGGCACATGACCCACCACCTCTCCCACGCGCCCATCGTGTAGCCGGCTGCGAACGTTCCAGCAGGACAGGCTGGTTCCCCCGAGCCCAGGCTTCTCGTCGAGAAGATTGTGTCAATTGCGTGAAGAGACCAGTTTATCAACTCCATGATTTTTAGTTTGGAGAGCAATGCGGAGAGAGTCTCTCAAAAGTCTAGACAATAGACGGACGAGACAGCAGAAGCAGGAAAGATAAGGGAAGGGAGAGGCAGAGAAATGTGACCGCCTTCCGTGAGAGCACGGATTCTTCTCCGTGCTCTCACGGAAGGCGGATTCTTGCTGCAGGTTTCAGAGTTTTGCCTTGCCTTGCCTTTTGATTTATTTGCTACATCAGCTTAATAAAATAAGGTAATTTACTTACTTAAGATCACACAATACCAATAACTATAACTACACCTATAAAGCCAGTATCTCACTGGGCTGCGACAGCTTGCGACAAATTGCGAATGTCATTTGCGAGAGAGTTTCAAAAGTGTCTTGAAACATTCGCGGGGCTTCTCAATTTCCTCACATGAGTCGCAAAGTGTCGCTCCTTCGTTGCTGAAATTTTGAACATGTTCAAAAAATTCGCGCGACAAAATTTCTCTCAAAATAGCTGCAAATGCGTCGCTGGTGTCGCAAAGCCATCGCGAACCCTTCTCAAGTCAGTTTCCGTGAGGCTTCCTCTACTTCCCTGCCTGCTGAGGGAAAGCCGGGTTGCAACAGCCTGCGACTAGTTGGAGACAACAATTGCGGTAAAATATGCGAATATCAATTCAGTGTGATTCCAAGTAAAAATCGTCGCTAATTCACATATTTTATCGCAATTGTTGTGTCTCCAACTAGTCACGGGCTGTCGCAGCCCAGTGAGATACTACCCTAATGATATCTATAAATAAATCGGTCCCCTGTAGTTGATGTTGTTGGTGGTCACACCAGACTGATAACGATACCTATAGCCCAGGCCTGGGTTTGTCTGTATCACTGAGATTGCTTCTGGAGTGATTTTTCCAGGCCTGGACCTGATCCGATAAAACATCTGACCAATCAAGTAATTGTTTACGTGTGACATCGGAGCATGTGCTATTTTCCCCGGACATCTTTGTACATCCTTGTTGCATCATGAAGTCACGGAATATGGATTCACAGAAAATAAAATATATATATGCACACAAAGCACAGATCTTTTATTCACAGATATGTGATTTATTTTCTGTGAAATATTAATCGTAAATTAATAAAGTAAGCATCAAATATCTTACCTGGATTTATAATTATGAACTTCGGCAGTCCAAACATTTAATTGTTTTAGACTTCTTAATGTTTTATCCTTGATGCATCATCCGTATGAAATCTGTAACCAATCTGTAATATACTGAAATGTCCATGACCAATCTGTAAATTATTAGCATCTGTCTTAAAATCCGTAACCACTCTGTATTTTGTATCCTTTTTTGAATTATATTTCCATAGTCCATGACCTATCCATATTCCATCAACCACTGGAGTGTGTGCATGGGTTGTTTTGAAGTCCAAGCTGTACAGTATGACCCAGAATAATGCGCTACTACTTGGAAAAAACTTCCATGACTATTCCTAAGTTGCATGCATTTATTTCCCTGAGTGTCAGCACCAAGCAATATTATAATTGTGGTGTGACTGCTCCAGACTGGAACTAAATCCAGACAGTGGTATAGTCATAGTTGGCGTTATATCGGTGTAATTTTATAGGTATAGTTCTATTTTTTTTCTCCCAACTAGCCATAGTTCAGTCTTCCCTGTCACATGGCAAGTACAAATTGGGGCTAATGAAGGCAAACACTAACAGATAATCATCCAAGACCACTAACTCCAGGACACTGACTGCAGGGAGCTAACTTGGGGTCACTGACTTCAGTTCACTAACCCAAGACGATGGACTCCACTAACTCAAGACCACTGATTCCAGGCCACTGAAACAAACCAAAGTGATGATACATGGGGCAACTTTTTGGGCAGTGTTGCTGGGCAATTGCGCTTTGACACTTTCCTATTGAGATTGGGCGACATAATTTCTATCTGAACGATTCTGATCATTTTAGGCAACTTTTTAAAAATCATCCAGTCAGAGTGCTAGCAGCGAGTCACATGACCATTTGAGTGAGAGCTTCTGAAATTTTCAACAAAGGTGGTGGCGTCTCCAGCAGTGGAGTGAAGAAAAAGAGAGACAACTTGTATCTTTTTATGCCAGTAAGTTGTTCTGTGGGCGGCACGGTGGTGTAGTGGTTAGCGCTGTCGCCTCACAGCAAGAAGGTCCGGGTTCGACCCCCGTGGCCGGCGAGGGCCTTTCTGTGCGGAGTTTGCATGTTCTCCCCGTGTCCGTGTGGGTTTCCTCCGGGTGCTCCGGTTTCCCCCACAGCCCAAAGACATGCAGGTTAGGTTAACTGGTGACTCTAAATTGACCGTAGGTGTGAGTGTGAATGGTTGTCTGTGTCTATGTGTCAGCCCTGTGATGACCTGGCGACTTGTCCAGGGTGTATCCCGCCTTTCGCCCGTAGTCAGCTGGGATAGGCTCCAGCTTGCCTGCGACCCTGTAGAACAGGATAAAACGGCTAGAGATAATGAGATGAGATGAGAAGTTGTTCTGTGTAAACCCAAAGTGGTGAATTTACCTCATCAAATGCTTAGGAAACCAACAGACATCTATTTTTATGTGCGCAGGTTGGAATCAAGACGACTTTTTTTTTCTTCCAGCAAAGTGTAAACTGCTGTTAGCTAACCGCTGCTCCATAGAGATTGAATGGGATTTTAGCTAACTAGCAGTGGGTTTTAACTTAGTTGAAAGCTATCGCTAGCTATGTAGAAATATTGTTAGCTCTCTTGCATCAAGTTAAAAGTGATTGGCAGCTCGTGGGGTTTGAGTTGTAATAGAGATTGTTTAACTTATCGTCTGATCTAAAAGTGACGACTGCAAATGTTTCAGTGTCCATCTTTGCGGTGTCTGTCTCCCTGGTCATAGATTTGCTCTTCTCTGATTGGTTGTTGCCAATTGTCTGTCTGCCCTAATTAGTTGCCTGTTGCCAGCAACATTGCTCAAAAAGTTGCCCCAAGTATCATCAACTTTAAGTTGGACCAAAAAATGGACCAACAGAAAAGGGACTCTGTTCTTTTTGCATCCACATTGTGAGTTCATTTGACGGCGGACTTGGCTCTGATGGGGCTTCAGTCCTCAATCAGTTCTCTTTGTAGTTCCGCTGGAGCTCTCTGATCTTCACTGCTTTGGATTATGGGTAGTTTTCACTTGGAACAAGATGGTTGAAGCAAATCTGGAGTGTTTTGTGTTCACAAGCAAACGGTAATGCGGATTTGAAGTGCAACGAGCTGAGACCACTTTGGGATGTGGTCTCCGTTCATGTGGTTTCAGATGGGTTTGAGTTTGTTTGGGGTGTTCACATGTGCACAGACTATTCTGACTAATCTCTCCGAGTTTATTTTGAAGGCCGAAAGGGAGCAAGACCTTACCTCATGGCCACTGAGTCAAGGCCACTAAACTTAAAGCAAAGCAAAAACAAAATCCTTTCAGGTTCTAGGTGGAACTTTTTTCCCCCTTAAGAGTGTTGGAGTTGTCATGTTGTGAAAGCTATTTCAATGGAAACCGACTCATCACTGTGCTATAATCAGTTGTTATTTCAATTGGCTCTTGGGAATTCTTTGGATTTTGCAATGCTTGGATTCTGTTGCTTCCCTCCATTCTCTGGAGCATGAGAATCCACATTGGTGTTCATTTACAGCTCAGGAGTCAGTGAAAACCTACGGGCTGCTCATGTCTTGGCCTGGTGCTTGGCGAGAGTATGTGATGAAGCCACTCGCTGCCTGCTAATCCACCACCTAGTGAGAAGAGACCCCTGGATAGAGCACAGATGGCCATTACCATGGAGACCCACACATTCATCCATCAGAAATGGGCCTTTGCATCCCACATACTCAGTCTTGTCATTATGATTAGAAAGAAATACAGATTAGATCTTTTTTCCTCAACAGCACACTTTTCTGTGGCTTATTTTCATATAGTTGAGAACATGAACATTATGCTGTGATGATCTCTGTACATGAAGCGTTCTTCTTGTTAAGAGCCAATCACTTGCGTCAGTGTTAGAGTATATGATATTTGACCTGATTTTGCTGTTGCAGATTGAAATTGGGGTCTGAACGCATCATGTGATGTGCTCACTGGCAGCCAGTGTAGTGATGCGCATCTCAAAGCCACCAACAGGAGGACCGAATAGGATGTTTTTTTTTTTTTAAACTCGCAGCTACAAATACACTGATGGTGATGAAACACTTTCTCCATGATCCCTGATCCCACTGATTAAGCTGATTTCTTGCAAGCCTACCGTTAAAGGATCTTCATGGTATAATCTGACATGGGAAATGAATCTCCATGTTATGTGTTCTAGAATTCGGTAAATATTTTATTGGCCGTCTCATACAGTGTTTTCACACTTGAATTGTTCCTGACCCAGCACCATTTGCCACAAGAATTCTGTACTTTACGTGGCATGTGAAGGCTGGTTTTAATCTCAGGAGTAGTCCAGAGATCTGATCCCTGATCCTCTTGAAAATGGTGGTCTGGGGCTGGCTTTCTCACACCACTTCCTGTTTTGAGTTTTATGATGGTGGGCAAAGGGTTAGAAGAAGCAGAAGCCTTTATCACACGCACACACACTCTCAAGCACAGTGAAATTCCTCTTCTGTATTTAACCCATCTGAAGCAGTGCTCACATGTATGCACACAAGTGAGCAATGAACACACACACATACCCAGAGCAGTGGGCAGCTATGCTACGGGGAGCAGATGGGGGGGTTAGGTGCCTTGCTCAAGTGCTGTTAATTCACTCACCTCCCTTCACACTTTTTCCTGCCAGTCCCAGGAATCAAACCAGTGACCCTTTGGGGCCCAGGGCAGTTTGAAAATCTCTAACCTTCAGCCCATGGCTGTATCCATGGCATGGCATGGGTTATGGTCCATGAAAGACAGGATGGATTATTAATATGTGCAAAAGATTTACATACTTGTAGGACTGTAACATTTATAATTAGCTCAGCATTGTGGTATAAGTGCTTGCGAATACAATTATGAATAAAGGCACCTCTTGTGCTTGTCTGCATGGCCAAAAATCATCCTAAATGAGAACATTTCAGGTATTCTGCATGATTTAATTTCAGTTCAATGCAGCATTATTTGTTTTACAGAAGTGTGTGTTTTATATATATATATATATATATATATATATATATATATATATATATATATATATATATATGGCCCATTCTATAATTGCAGGTACATTTCGAGTGTTCACTCCTGTTAGTCATTGTCAACTCTGTTCTCATTAAACTGGGCAATCCGTCAACAGAATTGACGATGATAAAATGTCAACTCTGTGTCTTAACTCCACATGCTAACCTCAAACTAGCTCCCATAGAAACAGAATTTTATGGATTTTAATCATATTGTTTTAAAAAAATGAGTGAGGGATTCACTCTATCACAATAACAGAGTTGATGAATAATTAATGTACCGTTGGTGTAAAATCTTCAACATTTTGTTCAAATTAATGCAAGAAGAAACAGAACATACCCCACTGCCTTTCTGAAGTTTCCTGCCAGAGGAAGTGACATCAATCGGTGCAGGTGTCATGTGTATTAATGCGGTTGTATAACAGAGTTGACAAGAACATTGGGACGGATAAAAAAATATATATATATATATTTATTGTGTGTGTATGTATGTGTATATACATACACATTGGGATGAATAAATGGCTAGATAAGAAAGATAACTGCTTCAGAACAATGAATTCACTTAATAATAATATGGAGGTCAATATTAATAGCTCACAAACAGAAGGATCATTTAGGTATATGGTGAGAGACTAACAATCTCTTAGTCACACACACGTATTTTTTTAATCGAGCCCCGTGGCTGGCGAGGGCCTTTCTGTGCGGAGTTTGCATGTTCTCTCCGTGTCCGTGTGGGTTTCCTCCGGGTGCTCCGGTTTCCCCCACAGTCCAAAGACATGCAGGTTAGGTTAACTGGTGACTCTAAATTGAGCGTAGGTGTGAATGTGAGTGTGAATGGTTGTCTGTGTCTACATGTCAGCCCTGTGATGACCTGGCGACTTGTCCAGGGTGTACCCCGCCTCTCGCCCGTAGACAGCTGGGATAGGCTCCAGCTTGCCTGCGACCCTGTAGAACCGGATAAAGTGGCTAGAGATAATGAGATGAGATGAGATATATATTTTAATCCTGAAATTTCACATCATAATGAAGAAAATGGAGTTTCTTTGCCATTCATTTTATAACCGTTATGAATCACTTCATATTTATTCGAGTTGAATGGATGAATCAGGAATCGAAGACGGCCAATAATATGGGGGGAGGGGTGAGAGTCATTTAGTTAATGTTTTATGGATAAATTGGGACTAAAATGTACAACCCTGATTCCAAAAAAGTTGGGACAAAGTACAAATTGGAAATAAAAACGGAATGCAATGATGTGGAAGTTTCAAAATTCCATATTTTATTCAGAATAGAACATAGATGACATATCAAATGTTTAAACTGAGTAAATGTATCATTTAAAGAGAAAAATTGGGTGATTTTAAATTTCATGACAACAACACATCTCAAAAAAGTTGGGACAAGGCCATGTTTACCACTGTGAGACATCCCCTTTTCTCTTTACAACAGTCTGTAAACGTCTGGGGACTGAGGAGACAAGTTGCTCAAGTTTAGGGATAGGAATGTTAACCCATTCTTGTCTAATGTAGGATTCTAGTTGCTCAACTGTCTTAGGTCTTTTTTGTCGTATCTTCCGTTTTATGATGTGCCAAATGTTTTCTATGGGTGAAAGATCTGGACTGCAGGCTGGCCAGTTCAATACCCGGATCCTTCTTCTACGCAGCCATGATGCTGTAATTGATGCAGTATGTGGTTTGGCATTGTGATGTTGGAAAATGCAAGGTCTTCCCTGAAAGAGACGTCGTCTGGATGGGAGCATATGTTGCTCTAGAACCTGGATATACCTTTCAGCATTGATGGTGTCTTTCCAGATGTGTAAGCTGCCCATGCCACACGCACTAATGCAACCCCATACCATCAGAGATGCAGGCTTCTGAACTGAGCGCTGATAACAACTTGGGTCGTCCTTCTCCTCTTTAGTCCGAATGACACGGCGTCCCTGATTTCCATAAAGAACTTCAAATTTTGATTCGTCTGACCACAGAACAGTTTTCCACTTTGCCACAGTCCATTTTAAATGAGCCTTGGCCCAGAGAAGACGTCTGCGCTTCTGGATCGTGTTTAGATACGGCTTCTTCTTTGAACTATAGAGTTTTAGCTGGCAACGGCGGATGGCACAGTGAATTGTGTTCACAGATAATGTTCTCTGGAAATATTCCTGAGCCCATTTTGTGATTTCCAATACAGAAGCATGCCTGTATGTGATGCAGTGCCGTCTAAGGGGCCGAAGATCACGGGCACCCAGTATGGTTTTCCGGCCTTGACCCTTTCTCACAGGGATTCTTCCAGATTCTCTGAATCTTTTGATGATATTATGCACTGTAGATGATGATATGTTCAAACCCTTTGCAATTTTACACTGTCGAACTCCTTTCTGATATTGCTCCACTATTTGTCGGCGCAGAATTAGGGGGATTGGTGATCCTCTTCCCATCTTTACTTCTGAGAGCCGCTGCCACTCCAAGATGCTCTTTTTATACCCAGTCATGTTAATGACCTATTGCCAATTGACCTAATGAGTTGCAATTTGGTCCTCCAGCTGTTCCTTTTTTGTACCTTTAACTTTTCCAGCCTCTTATTGCCCCTGTCCCAACTTTTTTGAGATGTGTTGCTGTCATGAAATTTCAAATGAGCCAATATTTGGCATGAAATTTCAAAATGTCTCACTTTCGACATTTGATACGTTGTCTATGTTCTATTGTGAATACAATATCAGTTTTTGAGACTTGTAAATTATTGCATTCCGTTTTTATTTACAATTTGTACTTTGTCCCAACTTTTTTGGAATCGGGGTTGTACATCAAGCATTGCTATTGGTGAGCGTTTGTCATAATTTGCATTATTGTTCAAAACTGATTCAATAAAGATTTCTTGTGTGGGGTGGAGGAAAATAACAAAAGGTTGCTCGTAAAGATGTGAAATGTATCCTGAATTCGAGAAAGAGAAATTAATCTTGATACAAATTTTACATTTATCCATGCTGGTGGTGAGGAAAACTCCCTGAGAAGACATGAGGAAGAAACCTTGAGAGGAGCCAGACTCAAAAGGAACCCACCCTCATCTGGAAGACACCAGATTGTGCATTTATAAATAATTTCCTTTCTATAATTGTGTTCTGTATTGTCAAACTATTAAAAAATGTTGTCACTGTTTGAGTGTTAGTAGTGTATGAAACTAATAAAAACAATAACTTGATGAACTTGGTGCCTACCATTTTACAAACCTACATGAGTCACATTTTGTGCAGGGACTTGTGCAATCGAGCCATGGTCTGAAAGGAATTTGGTGTGAAAGCAAATTTGGGCCAAGCTCAAAACCTGCTTTAGTGTGACTAAGAGATTGTTACGAGCAATGGCACTATATTCAACAGCAAGCATGAGAAATCTTCACATGTATCAGCCCTCAGGATATTGAACGCCCCTCATGTTCAGCAGCATGCCAAGTTGGATTGGGCAGCATCCCAACACCTTGTTCATGCATGACACCACCACCTGCTTGCTTCAGGAATTTATTTTTCTTCTTCTCTGCTCTGTTCATCACGCTGGTGATTGAAGAAAGCTTATTATCTGTGCCACCATCCAATGACTATTAGCACGACTCTGTTCTGTGTAGGATGTTCTCTGTCTCTCTTTCTCTCTCGCCATATACCTAAATGATCCTTCTGTTTGTGGGCTATTAATAGTGACCTCCATATTATTAAGTGAATTCATTGTTCTGAAGCAGTTATCTTTCTTATCTAGCCATTTATTCGTGACACAGCAAACCTCATTATTGACTCCATGGTTTGGGGTCATTCTGCTTTTTATACCCACATTATTAGGAAAAAAAAAACATTTGATCTTTTGGTTCTTGCTGAATCATATACTGTGTATCTCAGCAAAACATTGCTGTGGTGTACACACTGGTGTGATCCATTTAAAAGCACCTTTTCCTCTTAAAACTCGGATTGGCTGTGATGTTTTCGAGATCAATGGTAATGCAAGATGCATAATGAATAGCTGAAAGACCTTCAGGTTCATTATTCACAGCACATTTACAGTGTATCTGTTGTAGTCTGGGAAAGCAGGTCTGATGCTGCTGTGGCTAAATTCTATGAAACAGTAAAAATGAGGTTTTGAGGTTTTAAAATAAAAATATAGAATGTTTTATATAAAATATTTAACATTTTTTAAAATATTAAATTCCTTTTATTAAAAATGGAAAAGTTTTTAAAATAGGCCTTTTCTTATTAAACTTTTATGAACATTTGTCCTACCTGTGTTTGCTTCTCTTCATCTTTCAGCAGTCTGTAAAAAGTGAGCTCTGATTTCTTATTAAATCTATCTGTGCAACCAGTCACACAACACCTCTTTCCCATTTTAGATCTGTTTTGTGTTTTCGCAGCATTAGAGCTGTGTTACTTCTGCCTGTGGTGAAGTCACATAATTGCATTCCCACTATTGTATGTTATTCTATTGTCTGAACAACACAATTAAAGATGGGGGGGGACAAACAGATTATGCACCCTCATACTAATCAGTTCTTTTTTTCATTGCTTTTCAAATAATCAAATTTGTATCGTGATTTATCGTCATACAACAGATCATTACATGCCTACACTTTGATAAAGTTGTTGGATACAGGGCTTTCCCCAGAAAAATTTCTATATATCAGTGGTGCTGGGTGGCACGGTGGTGTAGTGGTTAGCGCTGTCGCCTCACAGTAAGAAGGTCCTGGGTTCGAGCCCCGTGGCCGGCGAGGGCCTTTCTGTGCGGAGTTTGCATGTTCTCCCCGTGTCCACGTGGGTTTCCTCCGGGTGCTCCGGTTTCCCCCACAGTCCAAAGACATGCAGGTTAGGTTAACTGGTGACTCTAAATTGACCGTAGGTGTGAATGTGAGTGTGAATGGTTGTCTGTGTCTATGTGTCAGCCCTGTGATGACCTGGCGACTTGTCCAGGGTGTACCCCGCCTTTCGGCCGTAGTCAGCTGGGATAGGCTCCAGCTTGCCTGCGACCCTGTAGAAGGATAAAGCGGCTAGAGATAATGAGATGAGATGAGATCAGTGGTGCTACTGATGCAGAGCCCAACCCATAAGTACTGGCCTGGCCCAGAGGGCCCCAAAGCCCGCTAGGGAGGTCCAGGGGCATGCTCTCCTGGAAATTTTTGAAATTAGAGACTTCATATGGTGCATTCTGGTGGTATCTAGGGCTGATTTAGGCACAATTCAACATTATTAAATTTTCTGGGTTTTTTTTAACCTTGTCAAATATGCAAAGGGAAAAGTGTAAAGGACAACATTAGATTTGAAATGAAAACACTTCATAGCACGCCTCTTCATTTTCCAATTCCAGGATGTCAGGAACAGAATCGAGGTCAAATTATGCAACAGCGCCATCTAGCAACCAGCGCCAAGAATGTGGTTTTATGTATCGTTGCGAATGGCAGTCAGTGCACACAGCGAAACCCTTTTTCACTTCTGGGTTGAGTACCAGGATAGTTGAGATCTGTATATTACAATATCTTCCTATTTCTATAGTTATTAGTCATTTTCAGAGGGAAATAGGAGATATTTAGGTGTGGAAATTACTCTGCATTGTTCGATTTATGGTATTGGGATATATATACACACACACACACACACACACAATATGGCGGCGTGCCATGTATCCGTATTTTGGGGAAAGCCCTGGGATAGCTATATGCCATAGCAACACGGATATGAGAATAATGAATTCAGTTTGTCATCAGTTGCTGGATGTGAAAAAATTCCACAAAGCTCCTGTGCCATCATATCATCATCAAAACAGAGAACAGCATGTACACCAGACCTGGGCATTTTACGGCCCGCGGGTCGCATCCGGCCCTTTGGTTCATTCTGACCGGCCCGCATAAGGTTAATTAGAAATTACAAAATAAACGTATTTTCTAATTTTACCTCATGCATGGACTGAATGTGCATTGCTTTTATTTTGAAGTTGTGTTCAACAAAAACGCAATGCGCGCGACATGAACATGACATGAAATCCCACGAAACCTAATCCCGCGATAACGACTTCCGTAATTTGTCCAGACCAACCACAAACTTGTACGTCATCCTTCAAACGGTCCAGCCAATCACATAGTGTGACGTCACCAGCAGGCGCCGGAGCCCGAGCCGATCTGATACCTACACTGAATCGACACGGCATCATTTTTATAATATGATGTATCTTGCTTGATATTTGGAGTAGAAAGACAATATTGTGATGCCTTTATTGTGTTTTGGGGTGAATGTGACTGAAAAAAAATGGTACAAACGTTCACATTTGGTTAACCATTGTTTTGGGAAATTTGATTGAATAAATGACATTTTTGTAAGGCAACCTCGTTTTTTCCATACTCTTACCAGTCTTAGCAGCTTGTAAAAACAATGATATTTATTGCTTTATATAAAGAAATACAATTAATATTATGCAGAATTTAGTTCAGCCTTTTGGTCCGGCCCTCCATAAAATTTTCTGTTTCTCATGTGGCCCCATGGAAAAAATAATTGCCCACCCCTGATGTACACGCTTTGTAAAGAGAATAGCAGTCAAAGTTTAAAATATTTAAATGGCCTGATCAAACTACATTAATCCCATGAGACTGTTTCCCCATCAGAGATCAGTGAAGAAAAGAGACCAGGATGATCCTCGTGTTTGAATGACTTGGATGAGGTGGAGAATGTTGATGATTGAAGTGAGGACTCCTTTCACACTGTAAAATTTCAGTCATTTCAGACATTCAATCATTTTTAACAGTGTGCCAGTAGTGTTTATCGAGGAGGTGGGGGGGGCATCTTTCAGTAGAATTGGAATGATCTTTAAATGCAATTTTCTCCTTTTTCAATTTTCAGGGACATTAAACTACAAGAACATTGGTTAAGATGCATATAAAAGAGAAACACATTTTAGGAAAATATAATTTTTTTTCAAAAATATATATAGATGTGAACTTCAAAATTAACCATTCGCTAAATTACTGAACCCATAATCACAAATTTGAATCTGTATTTGGTTATCTCATGTTTTGGAAAATTGGAAATTACAGTAAATCATTGTTAATAAACTTTCAATAAAAATCTTTCATTTCTGTTTAGAGTCTAAACTTATGTAAATCATTTGATAATTTTGGCTAGGCAAATATAATACTGGAGCAAGTCTTGGTCTGAAAAATGAAATAAATTCCTGATGATTATGACAACAGTTACTATGCTTCTCTTTAATCCGATTTATGAAGTATGAGCAAATGGTAGGTTATTTTCTAAAAAGTATCGAATGATTTTTACTTGACTTGATATTTTAGCAATATTGCTAGCTGCCATTTTAACTTAAATAAGCTAGAAAATAAAACTTACACAGCTTTGAAGTAAAATAACACCAAATTATTTTATCCACATTCACTGGATATGAGCAATCGCGTGCTCTGATTGGCTACTCTACTAGTCAAGTCAAGTCAAGTTTATTTGCATAGCGCTTTTAACAATAAACATTGTCGCGAAGCAGCTTTACAGAATTTGAATGACTTAAAACATGAGCTAATTTTATCCCTAATCTATCCCCAATGAGCAAGCCTGTGGCGACGGTGGCAAGGAAAACCTCCCTCAGACGACATGAGGAAGAAACCTCGAGAGGAACCAGACTCAAAAGGGAACCCATCCTCATTTGGGCAACAACAGACAGCATGACTATAACATTAACACTTTTAACATGAAGTCAGTTTTGTTGAAGTTATAAACTCTTCATTGATGGAAACTTGAGTGCAAAACTGTTCATGACAACTGCAGTCCTAAAGTTAGCAAGTCAACTGTAGTCCTCAGCCATAAAAGCATTACTGTAAGAGTCCAGAGCGTCCTCCAGGTGTGACTTTCAACTGTCCTCATGGGGCCGTCCTCTACAGGAGCGATGCGATGAGACTCCAACCAGACACAGGGCACCAGGATGGATCAGGCAGGTCTGAGGAGCAGAAGAGGTCATGTAACTCAGAGGGACAGATTTTTGGGGGGCTGGGGGGTGGAAACAGGTTGTTAGGTATGCCCAATGTCACCTGAATAAATAGGAACAGTATACATATTGCACTGAGTACAAGCAGGGACTCCGGCAACTAACTATGACAGCATAACTAAAAGGGGAGAGCCAGAAGGTAACACAGGCATGAGGGAGCCCCGGGACATAAAGCAGCAGCCACTACACCATCAACAAACTCGAGTGAGCAAGCGAGTGGGGGACTGACAGCATCCATACATCCCAGTTTACCAAAACACTCTATGTCTGACGACCCTCCAGATCTACTGCGAGGATATCAGCTCATATACCGTGAGTAGAGAAAAACAAAATGGTGGAGCATGTTGCTGAAGCAATTGAGGATGAAATAAAAACTCTACTTGAAAACAAGACCCTAAAAAATACAAAAAAGCAACAAAATATGGAATAAAAGTATTTAATGGTGAGCTTATCTTTTTTCAAGAATTATTATTATTATTATTATTGCATTTTTCAGAAATTGCTACTGTCATTTCACCGGTTTGTTAAAGGGGCGGTCACACAGCACTCCGCGTCTATATCACGTACAAAAAGATACAAAAATCTGGTGGACGTGGTCGTAAGTGCTAATTTTTGGTCAATTTTGGCTTTGCCGTGCTTTGTATGGGGTATGGCCGTCGGCGGCTGTTTCACTGCTGCAGCACTGCCTAAGCACAGCTAACCAAGTCCAGCCATGCACCCAGATGTTCCGTACCACCCTCCTCCTCCTCCTTCTTCTTCTTCTTCTCTCAGCAAGGATATGTTGAGCCTGTATCAGTTGGTTCTGTTGGTGCTGGAGCATTAAGATGAGGACATCACAGCGTTGAGGGTTCATGTTCACCCCTTGACATCTAGACTGCAAGTGCCGAGGTCTCAGAAAATTACGGTATTTATACATGCCGCAAATCAGAAGTGATGCAGAAGTGATTAGACAGTGATCAATCGAACTTGTTTGAGACGTCGTTTAACGGGCTTAGACAGTGCTATGTACGCGGAAAAATCCATTTCTCAGTGATAAGCCACTAAACACACGCTATATCCCGTGATACCAACGCGTAACACCCGTCCGATGACCGTGCTCTGCCCGTGATAGACCGCCAAACTTTCGCGTCTTACCACGTCTCCCCAAGTTTTAATAACGGCCGGGACACTGATTATCACGTGTTTTTCACGTGTGTTGCACGTCTTTACCACGTGTGCCGGCCGTGGTTGTCCGCGGTCTAAAGTTTTGAGCAGTCCAAAACTTTTTGCCGCGTCCGATGCCGTTCCGATTTTCCCCTGCGTCCTGTCACGTCTGTATATCGACTGTAACACGTCTTAACTTCGACATCAACACGAACAACATCGTCTGCTTCACGGGAGAGCACTTTCTGACGGGTTTTGGCCGTGATAAAGCCGTAAAGCGCTGTGTGACCGGGCCTTTACATTCTAAATGGAAATTATTTTGTTGGATGTTTTATACAAAAATTTTTATTTATAAAATTCACAAAAAATAAAAATGCTCTGTTTATCAAAATCCAGTGAATGTGGATAGAATAAAACAATTATTCCACTTAATCTCGTCATACATGGCTTATAGCCAACTCAGTGCTACGCGCCTCGTCGGCTATCGGCTCACGTATGACTTGATTTCGTGGAATAACTGTTGATTATAGATTGATTGCGAGCAGAATATTTGCTAATTAGCGCGCTGTATTTCAAATTGTTCAGGACCTACTCATTATTCAAGTTCTTTCCATCTGGAAATGTAGCTACTGCTGTTATACGTTTGACAAAAATAAACAAATTCACTGTTTATTAAGTTGTCATTTCACTTGTGCAGTCGAGTTATCTACCACCCATTTGACTTGCTCTGTAGCTTACGCTTGATATTTATGGCAGATACAGATAGGCACTAGAAAACATGCTGTGTCATTTTATATTGGGGGGAAAAAAAGATGGCATTTTCGGTGTGTGAGTGATTCTGGGAGAACAAGTGACTTTTTTATAGATAAAGAAAGCATTATTATGCTGCATGGTATCTTGTGCAATATAACTCTCACCCTGTCAACATTGATAAATTGCAAGCATCAAAACTTTATTACAAACATTCTCTCTCTCTCTCTCTCTCTCTCTCGTCACAGTTATACCAGTCCATTTCTTTTGGACATGTCCTCACATGTCCACATCTGGTGACATATTTACATACACATTTACAGCATTAGGCAGATCTTCTTATCCAGAGTGATTGACAGATGATGGTGCTTTGTGATCTGCACCCAAAATATATCCTCATGCTAGTATAAATAGGTCAGGTTCTAATAATACTAAGAATGCCATAAAATGCTTGGGAGGAGTGAAAAGTAATGAATTGGGTGTTCTCTCATTATTGTACTTGAGTACATGGCCCACTGTAACAGTACTTTTTGGAATGCAATTAAATCCTAGTATGTTAATTTTTCTTTTTATTTATTTTTTAATGAAACCTTCAGCTTCACTACATTTATTTTGAAGTTAAGAGTGAAACTGGACAAGCACGTGGTAGAGTCCATACCTCCACCAAGCCACATACTTTATCAACATCAAAATCAAGTCACTTGATCCTAGGATAATACTAAAGCTGTCCACCAAATTTCATCCAAATCTGTTTACTACTTTTTGAGTTACGTTAGGAAGAGACAAAAAAAAACCTTGGATCCGCATACTCATATGGATCCTGGATCTGTAGACATATCTGGATTTGCATCAAAATCTAGTCACTTGTTTCTTGGCCCATGAACCACCTTTGCTCCAAATTTCATCAAAATCTGTTCACTACTTTTTGAATTACCTTGGGAAAAGGCAAAAAAAGACTTTTAAATATTAAGTTTTAAATAACTCCGTTTTCCATGAGCTCACTGAGTGAGCTAGACTAGCTAGTGGCTAGTCAGATCTTTTTACAATATGGAACCACTGTATTAAACTTAACTGTGAGTTGGCCTAGTGGTTAGCGTGTCCAACTCTTGACTGGGAGATCACAAGTTCAACTTGTGGTCGGGTCATACCAAAGACCATCCTAAAAATGGTACCTACTGCTATCTGGTAAGGCATGCTGCAATACAGATGCGAGTAGGGAGTCAAACTCTTGTGGTTACCAGGATGAGCCTCCCACTGCATACATGTCAACCTATATGGAATGTCCGTATTTTATATGGATTTGATTCAATAAACGTAGTATATGGGCGTATAAATAAAGTTATACGGATTCTTTAGAAAAACTTCAATATTTATTTAGAGCTATAATCAATTCCCACGATGATAAAAGAGCACATAACATTTACAAATGTACTGTACACCACAGACAGCCAGTAAAGAGTCTTATGAAATCGCGCGTTATCTTGTGGTAGCGAGACTTCGTTCCACTTTTGATCATGCGCACACCGCATTGCGAGAATCCCGCCAACCGTGAAGTCATAGACATATAAACATAGACACCGCCTTCTGCGTAGAATCATACGTCATCCTCGCAGCCATATTGGATGTGGCAAAGTGGAGATTCTTCAACCGTCTCTGGTATAGCGTCTAGACAGTAGCCGAGAATAAAGATGCCTCATTCATGTGCTGCGTTTAACTGTGCCAACAGGTTTACCGTCCAAACGAGATCACATGGGATTACCTTTCACAGGTGAGACTGGAAAAATACTTTTCATTGTATTTGGTCATTATAACGTAATTTTACGAACAGATTTTCCTGACTTTGTGGCTAATATGAAGTCTCGCGCATAATAGCCGCTCGGTGAAACCTGTCTCCAAACAACGAAGTATTTCCTTCGTAACTACACTGATAACACTTTGTGTTTTTGTCAAACATTGGAGCTTTGTATTCATTCTGAAGGTTTATTGTTATTAATATTGAATAAAAAGTAACTGGGATATACCATTGTTAATTATCATTCAAATTTTAGGTAAATTATTTTAATTTGCATCTTATACGGATTTTATAAGGGAAATACGGATTTTGGAGGTTGGTTATACAGGTTTGATTGACCAAAGGTTGACATGTATGCCACTGTAACCCTAGCTATGTAATAGGCGAGAGGCCGAGGGCTATAGAAATAGACTTTAATTGTCAGTCCTGATTTCCTGTTCTGTTAAATACAGCGGTGCTTGAAAGTTTGTGAACCCTTTAGAATTTTCTATATTTCTGCATGAATATGACTGAAAACATCATCAGATTTTCACACAAGTCCTAAAAGTAGATAAAGAGAACCCAGTTAAACAAATGAGACAAAAATATTATACTTGGTCATTTATTTATTGAGGAAAATGATCCAATATTACATATCTGTGAGTGGCAAAAGTATGTGAAACTTTGTTTTCAGTATCTGGTGTGACCCCCTTATGCAGCAATACGTAACTGCAAATAAACGTTTCCGGTAGCTGTTGATCAGTCCTGCACACCGGCTTGGAGGAATTTTAGCCCATTCCTCCATACAGAACAGCTTCAACTCTGGGATGTTGGTGGGTTTCTGAGGAGATTTCTGAGGACCTCAGCAAAAGCGTTGTTGATACTCATCAGGCTGGAAAAGGTTACAAAACCATCTCTAAAGAGTTTGGACTCCACCAATCCACAGTCAGACAGATTGTGTACAAATGGAGGAAATTCAAGACCATTGTTACCCTCCCCAGGAGTGGTTGACCAACAAAGATCACTCCAAGAGCAAGACGTGTAATAGTCGGCGAGGTCACAAAGGACCCCAGGGTAACTTCTAAGCAACTGAAGGCCTCTCACATTGGCTAATGTTCATGAGTCCACCATCAGGAGAACACTGAACAACAATGGTGTGCATGGCAGGATTGCAAAGAGAAAGCCACTGCTCTCCAAAAAGAACATTGCTGGCTAAAGATCATGTGGACAAACCAGAAGGCTATTGGAAAAATGTTTTGTGGATGGATGAGACCAAAATAGAACTTTTTGGTTTAAATGAGAAGTGTTACATTTGGAGAAAGGAAAACACTGCATTCCAGCATAAGAACCTTATCCCATCTGTGAAACATGGTGGTGGTAGTATCATGGTTTGGGCCTGTTTTGCTGCATCTGGGCCAGGATGGCTTGCCATCATTGATGGAACAATAAATTCTGAATTATACCAGCGAATTCTAAAGGAAAATGTCAGGACATCTGTCCATGAACTGAATCTCAAGAGAAGGTGGGTCATGCAGCAAGACAACGACCCTAAGCACACAAGTTGTTCTACCAAAGAATGGTTAAAGAAGAATAATGTTTTGGAATGGCCAAGTCAAAGTCCTGACCATAATCCAATCGAAATGTTGTGGAAGGACCTGAAGCGAGCAGTTCATGTGAGCAAACCCACCAACATCCCAGAGTTGAAGCTGTTCTGTACAGAGGAATGGGCTAAAATTCCTCCAAGCCGGTGTGCAGGACTGATCAACAGTTACCGGAAACGTTTAGTTGCAGTTATTGCTGCACAAGGGGGTCACACCAGATACTGAAAGCAAAGGTTCACATACTTTTGCCCACTCACAGATATGTAATATTGGGTCATTATCCTCAATAAATAAATGACCAAGTATAATATTTTTGTCTCATTTGTTTAACTGGGTTCTTTTAATCTACTTTTAGGACTTGTGTGAACATATGATGTTTTAGGTCATATTTATGCAGAAATATAGAAAATTCTAAAGGGTTCACAAACTTTCAAGCATCACTGTATATCCAAGTGCTGGTAAAAGTAAAGCTTCGGAAAATTTATAAGGGGATTTTTTGCTAGATAGCTAACTTTGTTGCGAGTTAACAAGCCTAGCAAGCTACTCACATCCAAACAGCATTTGCTAGCCAGTTAGCATTACCTTCCCATTGATTGCATTGATAATGGAAGTGGTTTTTGGTTAGATTTTCAGCATAGCTCACTTAGTAAATTTAATGTAATTGCTCAAAAATGCATTATTTAGATATAGAACATTTTTCAGTATCCTTTCCCCCTCCAGAGCACGGGGGATTTTCTGGATGGCTGTGGCATCTTCGGGATTCGAATCAACAGCAAGGTGGATGCTTTTCTGTTCCGCTTGTTTATGTTTGAATCCCTCCAGTTTCCAGACATTGTTGTTTTTGTGTTGATTGTTTTCCACTTTTCTTCCCGTCATTGCGTTGCTGTGCTAATAGTTTGATTTAAAATGGCCCGTCACGTCTTTTCTTGGTAAAGGATTGGATTTGTTCACACATGGGTCTCATCTCAGCCGATTGATGTGCCAATCTTCCACTTAACCCCTGCCAAATTAGTTTCCGTTGAAAAAAAAAAAACATTCGTATAAAAATGCACTTGTGAATGGGGGCTTCAGTCATATAGACGCTCATGGCTGGATTTTTCTGTCAGATGTAGAGCCGTGCTGGGGATGCTGCTGGCACATTATCCTTTGAACTCGAGGGTTTCTGCAAATATGGCCTCTGGCAATGTGACTGCAAATATATTTCATGCTCTTTTCTCCCACAGTGGAGAGAGAAGGAGTGCACTAGAAGGAGAGAGCGCGAGCATGAGAGCGGTATTTGATGCCACCATGTCTCTTTCATCTGGCTGGCATGTGACCTCCTTAGGAAAAAAAAAAAGAAATAATCTAGGCTTTCAGATCACTCTCTAAGATCAGACTTTCTCAGGCAAAACCCTTCACATATATAGAGTCACCTATAAAAAATAGATATCATCAATATTTCCCATTTGATTGCTGATACTCTTGGTATGTTTATCACCACCAACTTTGTTGGAAGAGGTTCTGTTTTCACCTCTATTTGGTTGTTTGTCCCCATCTCATCTCATCTCATTATCTGTAGCCGCTTTATCCTGTTCTACAGGGTTGCAGGCAAGCCGGAGCCTATCCCAGCTGACTACGGGCGAAAGGCGGGGTACACCCTGGACAAGTCGCCAGGTCATCACAGGGCTGACACATAGATACAGACAACCATTCACATTCACACCTACGGTCAATTTAGAGTCACCAGTTAACCTAACCTGCATGTCTTTGGACTGTGGGGGAAACCGGAGCACCCAGAGGAAACCCACGCGGACACGGGGAGAACATGCAAACTCCGCACAGAAAGGCCCTCCCCGGCCACGGGGCTCGAACCCGGACCTTCTTGCTGTGAGGCGACAGCGCTAACCACTACACCACCGTGCCGCCTGTTTGTCCCCAACGTAACTCAAAAAATCATGAACAGATTTGGATGAAATTTGGTGGAAAGGTGAGCCATGGGCCGAGAAACAATTGACTAGATTTTGATGCAAATCCGGATATGTATGCAGATCCAGGATTTTTTTTTGTCTGTTCCCAGTATAAGTCAGAAAGTAGTGAACAGATTTGGATGAAATTTGGTGGAAAGCTTTAGTATTACCCAAGGTTCAAGTGATTTGATTTTGATGTTGATTGTGATATGTGGCTTGGTGCACATGTACACTCTGCTGAGTCCCCTTCTAGTTTACAGTGGCACTGTTTTACAGAATACAGTTGCATACTGTAGACATACATGTGCATAATTGAATAAAACCAAAAACAGGAAATCTAGTCTTTAGGATTGCCATCTTTGTTGGAGGAGGTTATGTTTTCACCTCCATTTGTTTTTGTTTTTCAATGTAACTCAAAAAATAGTGAACAGATTTGGATGAAATTTGGTGGGCAGCTTTAGTATCATCCTAGGTTCAAGTGATTTTGATGTTGATAACATGTGGCTTGGTGGAGGTATGGACTCGACTGAATGCCCTTCTAGGTTTTCATTCCAATCTCAATGAAGACAATCTCAAGAGAGAGATTTTTACAGACGTTTATTGGACAATCACTTCTTTATTCAATGAAATACCATGCACTGTTATAGGTTATTATTGAACCAGTATAAAAATTACTGTTAAACTAACAATAATCAGACCATCAATCTTAAACATGGAAAATTTCAAAAACATGTTGACAAACTGAATTTTTTGGTTCTGACTGATTTGTAGGAAAACACAGTATCACTGCTTATAATGTGGTTTAATGGAGTTTATAAGTTGTATGAAGGAAATTGAGATTTATATCATAATCACACTGGCAGCACGGTGGTGTAGTGGTTAGCACTGTCGCCTCATGGCAAGAAGGTTCTGGGTTCAAGCCCAGTGGCTAATGAGGGCCTTTCTGTGTGGAGTTTGCATGTTCTCCCCGTGTCCGTGTGGGTTTCCTCCGGGTGCTCCGGTTTCCCCCACAGTCCAAAGACATGCAGGTTAGGCTAATCGGTGGCTCTAAATTGACCGTAGGTGTGAATGTGAGTGTGAATGGTTGTTTGTCTCTATGTGTCAGCCCCGTGATGATCTGGCGACTTGTCCAGGGTGTACCCCGCCTTTCGGCCGTAGTCAGCTGGGATAGGCTCCAGCTTGCCTGTGACTCTGTACAGGATAAGCGGCTACAGATAATGGATGGATCATAATCACACAATCACATCATGCCACAGGATTGCACCAAGGGGTGGAGCTTAAAATCTTCTTCAAAAGTTTCTAAATATGAGATGTGGTGGTTATGAGAGGACAGCAATTGTGAAATAAATTACTTCCCATTGGGATTTTGATATTTCATTGCTGCAGTTTAACTGAAACCATGCTATATACAGGGGGCTGCAAAAGTAGGTATACTAGGGTGCATCAGTTGCCCTCACTTTCATAAAATCTGATGCATTTTTCACCAATAAAGACATCCTGTAAAATTTTTTGACCATATTCAAAAGTCTAATGGTGGCACCATGAGGTTCATTTTTTGCCAAAAAACGCTTATTTTATGTTTTCGCGTAAGGTTTGAATCACAATGTTGGACTCCGTTTATTGATTTCTTGTGACCCAGAAATCATGTTAAGAACCTTTGCAAGGGATTGAGAAGCATTAATGTGATTCATAATACATTTGTATTGTTTAAAAGTAGTTGAACAACGATTCAATGAACAGCTAAAACTCAAACTCTGCTTGATAATAATTTAGAATATGTACTAAAAATGTGTATCTAAGATATTTGGTATACTCTATAAGGTGCCATAATGTTTCATGAAAAGTGATCGAAATTTTGTCAGAAAAGTCATAAAATAGCAGCTTTTTCCATAACTTTGAGCTCCTGGTGCCACCATTAAACTTTTGAATTTTGTCAAAATATTTCACCCAGTGTGTTTTCTTACCAAAAGGAACATAAAAACAAAAATGCATCATGATCGGAGGAACTTTTCATTTTTAGGGGGAAACTGATGCACCCTAAGGTATACAGGAATGAAAACCAAAACGTTCGCACAAAATATTATTTTACTGATTATACAAACATATCAATAATAACATGTCAATCCCTCAAATGTTCAAACTGTTTGCCCTCGGCATTCACACACTACACTAGTCGAGTGTGGACACCCATGCACACTCTGGCACAAAGGTCTTTATCAGCATCAATTTCCTGGCAAGCCTGCCGTATGAACTGAATCATGGCATCAACAGAATGTGGCTTGTGCGCGAAAACCGTATCTCAGGGGTTTTCAAAGTGTGGGAGAGTCAGCCCCCCCTCGGAGAGCAAATAAACAACAGCGCCCCCCTACAATTTTTGTTGTTGCTATACTTAATGTTCCATTCGTATTTTTAAAAAATGGTTGTTGTACACATTTTTATTTTTTTCTTTTTCACATTTTAAACATCTGTGCTTTTTAAAACATCTTGTTTTACACATTTTAAACATCTCATAGCATTGTTAGCTAGCACCTCTTGGCAGACAACACACTGTGGCAGTGGAGCATCTTCAGATCCAGTCCATGAAAATCCAAACTTTAAATAATCGTGGTCATACTTCCTTCTTTTTTCAGTCCCCCCAGGATTTTGCGGGCCTTATTTGTGATTGTTGTGGGCTAAAATGTCTGATGTTGCAGGGGTTTTCCAAAAAATTGCGATGAAAGTTGCGGTGTTTTTTAGGTTTTTGTTGCGATTACATTGCAGGAGGAAGTGAAAGTTGCGAGAAATTGTTGCGATTTTCTCTTTTTGTGATTAAAATTGAGTGATATGTTAAATATTAAGTTATTACTGAAAAACTATTGATTAAAAAAAACAAAGACACTGAGAAATGGTCCTATAAACAACTTTACCAATATAAAAGATTACCAGGACTACAAAAATGCAGAAAAATAGGCTTTACTTATCCAAATGCACCTGTTGGTTCAAAAGTTAAAGTGCAGAGAACCTCACAGCACAACATGAAGTTCCCTTAAAATATAAGATAAATGCCTCAGCTTTCATATAAGAAAAAAAACTATTAATACTAGTACTGTGTGCAGGCAGTCTCTCCTGAAGACTAAATTAAACAATAATTATAAACTAATAAAATAAATGGCTCAGGCTTCATAGAAGAAAAAAAAACTATTTGAACAGAATCTCAAAGTATGATGCTGAAGCTGCCAAAACAATGGAAAATAAAATGCCATTTTGGCAAAAAATGTTGGCATCCATTAATTTCTTGTATTAAGTAAAAAAATAATGTAAAGTGCACACAGTCCTTCACTGTAAACACAACACACTTTCAGTAACAGAATTTAAGCCTATATAAACACTGACTCGCACATGCAGTGTTGCCAGATACTGCTGACGTTTTCCAGTCCAAAATATGTTCAAAACCCGCCAAAATGCACTTGAAACCGCCCAATCTGGCAACACTGCGCGCATGCTGCTTCTCTTGAACGTATACACGGAAGTAAGGCGGAAGGTAGTTTGTCGACGTCACCTCAAGACGACGCCAACGATTGGTCAAATTTGCGGGAAAGTTGTGGTGATTGGATATAATTGCAACACCGCCCTGAATTCGCGGGAATTGGCTGAATTTGCATTGAAGTTGCAAATCGCAACATCCTGGAGGCTCTGTTTTTTTGCTTGGCCCAGACTCTGTCTCCTCACTCACTGACGCTTTAGGTACTAAAAATCGATTCATTTTGTCTCTGGTAAAGGCTAGCTGAAGTTCGCTAAATGTCCGCAATAGTAACTTATTCTGGTTTATTTTTCCTCACGTTGCGCCCCCCCCCGAAGAACTCGGGTGCCCCCCAGGGGAGGCGCGCCCCACACTTTGAAAAGCCCTGCCCTATCTTTTACACATCCCCAGAAAAAGAAGTCCATCGGGGTGAGATCCGGTTAACGTGGTGGCCAGTCAATGGCTCCCTGATGTCCAATCCACCTGTTGGGAAATTCTTTGTCGAGTAGCGCACGCACATTGAGTGCGAAGTGCGGTGGAGCCCCATTCTGCTGAAAGTAGAAGTCGTCTTGCTGCTGTTGTTTGCGTATAATCCTTACTGTATACCTACTTTTGCAGCCCCCTGTATATGCAGTTTATTCAAAAGAATTGACATTTCTTCCTGTAGTATTTTGTCTGAAATGAATTATTTGAGCATGAACTGATCACAGATTGTCTCTCAGCCCTGCATTATTGCATGTCTTTGATCACGTATCAAGATTTCAACAGCATATTATTTATTACTCGTGTGTGTGTGTGTGTGTGTGTGTGTATGTGTGTGTCTGACAGCATTCTTTCAAGATGAATGGATTTGATTTCAAGCTTGCGATGTCATGAAATTTTAATGACCGTGTGTCTGTTTGACAGTTCAAACTCTGTATGGCAGTTCAATTTAGCAAGCAGCATGAAGATGTCCCTCTCTTTCAAGGAAAACAAAAATCATAAAAATTAAAGGCTTAATTTTTGGTATCCAAATCACCTTGTTTGTGTTAACAAATGGCTTAAAGTGGAAGATCAATAAGTAGATCAATAAGACCACAAATAATTGTAAGTAAAATGCACATAATGATATGAAAAACATATGGATCCTCACTTGTGACGTCCCTATTTAAGACGAATAACTGTGTAAAATAATTTGAATAGAGGTTACTGAAGGATCTCATCTCATTATATCTAGCCACTTTATCCTTCTACAGGGTCGCAGGCAAGCTGGAGCCTATCCCAGCTGACTACGGGTGAAAGGCGGGGTACACCCTGGACAAGTCGCCAGGTCATCACAGGGCTGACACATAGACACAGACAACCATTCACACTCACACCTACGGTCAATTTAGAGTCACCAGTTAACCTAACCTGCATGTCTTTGGACTGTGGGGGAAACCGGAGCACCCGGAGGAAACCCACGCGGACACGGGGAGAACATGCAAACTCCACACAGAAAGGCCCTCGCCGGCCACAGGGCTCGAACCCGGACCTTCTTGCTGTGAGGTGACAGCGCTAACCACTACACCACCGTGCCGGTGGGGGGATATATATATATATATGCACAGTATCTCATCTCATCATCTCTTGCCGCTTTATCCTGTTCTACAGGGTCGCAGGCAAGCTGGAGCCTATCCCAGCTGACTACGGGCGAAAGGCGGGGTACACCCTGGACAAGTCGCCAGGTCATCACAGGGCTGACACATAGACACAGACAACCATTCACACTCACATTCACACCTACGGTCAATTTAGAGTCACCAGTTAACCTAACCTGCATGTCTTTGGACTGTGGGGAAAACCGGAGTACCCGGAGGAAACCCACGCGGACACGGGGAGAACATGCAAACTCCACACAGAAAGGCCCTCACCGGCCACGGGGCTCGAACCTGGACCTTCTTGCTGTGAGGCGACAGCGCTAACCACTACACCACCATGCCGCCCCCTCCCTCTCTCTCTCTCTCTATATATATATATCATCTCATCTCATTATCTCTAGCCGCTTTATCCTGTTCTACAGGGTCGCAGGCAAGCTGGAGCCTATCCCAGCTGACTACGGGCGAGAACATGCAAACTCCACATAGAAAGGCCCTCGAACCTGGACCTTCTTGCTGTGAGGTGACAGCGCTAACCACTACACCACCGTGCCTCTCTCTCTCTCTCTCTCTCTCTCTCTCTGTGTATATATATATATATATATATATATATATATATATATATATATAAGCTATTTCAGTTTCTTTTAAGTACTTGATAACAAAGTGATATATCTGACTTGATATGCTCTGCCATTTTGTTTTCCTCTACTCACAATATACACTACAGTGGTGCTTGAAAGTTTGTGAACCCTTTAGAATTTTCTATATTTCTGCATAAATATGACCGAAAACATCATCAGATTTTCACACAAGTCCTAAAAGTAGATAAAGAGAACCCAGTTAAACAAATGCGACAAAAAAATTATACTTGGTCATTTATTTATTGAGGAAAATGATCCAAAATTACATATCTGTGAGTGGAAAAAGTATGTGAACCTCTAGGATTAGCAGTTAATTTGAAGGTGAAATTAGAGTCAGGTGTTTTCAGTCAATGGGATGACAATCAGGTGTGAGTGGGCACCCTGTTTTATTTAAAGAACAGGGATCTATCAAAGTCTGAGCTTCACAACACATGTTTGTGGAAGTGTATCATGGCACAAACAAAGGAGATTTCTGAGGAGCTCAAAAAAAGCGTTGTTGATGCTCATCAGGCTGGAAAAGGTGAAAAAAACATCTCTAAAGAGTTTGGACTCCACCAATCCACAGTCAGACAGATTGTGTACAAATGGAGGAAATTCAAGACCATTGTTACTCTCCCCAGGAGTGGTCGACCAACAAAGATCACTCCGAGAGCAAGGCGTGTAATAGTCGGTGAGGTCACAAAGGACCCCAGGGTAACTTCTAAGCAACTGAAGGCCTCTCTCACATTGGCTAATGTTAATGTTCATGAGTCCACCATCAGGAGAACACTGAACAACAATGGTGTGCATGGCAGGGTTGCAAGGAGAAAGCCACTGCTCTCCAAAGAGAACATTGCTGCTCGTCTGCAGTTTGCTAAAGATCATGTGGACAAGCCAGAAGGCTATTGGAAAAATGTTTTGTGGACAGATGAGACCAAAATAGAACTTCATCTCATTATCTCTAGCCGCTTTATCCTTCTACAGGGTCGCAGGCAAGCTGGAGCCTATCCCAGCTGACTACGGGCGAAAGGCAGGGTACACCCTGGACAAGTCGCCAGGTCATCACAGGGCTGACACATAGACACAGACAACCATTCACACCTACGGTCAATTTAGAGTCACCAGTTAACCTAACCTGCATGTCTTTGGACTGTGGGGGAAACCAGAGCACCCGAAGGAAACCCATGCGGACATGGGGAGAACATGCAAACTCCACACAGAAAGGCCCTTGCCGGCCCCGGGGCTCGAACCCAGGACCTTCTTGCTGTGAGGTGACAGCGCTAACCACTACACCACCGTGTCACCCCCAAAATAGAACTTTTTGGTTTAAATGAGAAGCATTAAGTTTGGAGAAAGGAAAACACTGCATTCCAGCATAAGAACCTCATCCCATTTGTGAAACATGGTGGTGGTAGTATCATGGTTTGGGCCTGTTTTGCTGCATCTGGGCCAGGATGGCTTGCCATCATTGATGGAACAATGAATTCTGAATTATACCAGCAAATTCTAAAGGAAAATGTCAGGACATCTGTCCATGGACTCAATCTCAAGAGAAGGTGGGTCATGCAGCAAGACAACAACCCTAAGCACACAAGTCATTCTACCAAAGAATGGTTAAAGAAGAATAAAGTTAATGTTTTGGAATGGCCAAGTCAAAGTCCTAACCTTAATCCAATTGAAATGTTGTGGAAGGACCTGAAGCGAGCAGTTCATGTGAGGAAACCCACCAACATCCCAGAGTTGAAGCTGTTCTGTACGGAGGAACGGGCTAAAATTCCTCCAAGCCGGTGTGCAGGACTGAGCAACAGTTACCGGAAACATTTAGTTGTAGTTATTGTTGCACAAGGGGGTCACACCAGACACTGTACTTTTTCCACTCACAGATATGTAATATCAGATCATTTTCCTCAATAAATAAATGACCAAGTATAATATTTTTGTCTCATTTGTTTAACTGGGTTCTCTTTATCTACTTTTAGGACTTGTGTGAAAATCTGATGATGTTTTAGGTCATATTTATGCAGAAATATAGAAAATTCTAAAGGGTTCACAAACTTTCAAGCACCACTGTATATTGCCAAAAGTATTTGCTCACCCATCCAAATTATCGGAATCCGGTGTTCCAATCACTTCCATGGCCACAGGTGTATAAAATCAAGCACCTAGGCATGCAGACTGTTTTTACAGTTTGGAGCTGGCCCCTTCCTCTTCCAACATGACTGTGCACCAGTGCACAAAGCAAAGTCCATAAAGACATGGATGACAGAGTCTGGTGTGGATGAACTTGACTGGCCTGTACAGAGTCCTGACCTCAACCCGATAGAACACCTTTGGGATGAATTAGAGCGGAGACTGAGAGCCAGGCCTTCTCGTCCAGCATCAGTGTGTGACCTCACAAATGCGCTTCTGGAAGAATGGTCTAAACCACACTCCTAAACCTTGTGGACAGCCTTCCCAGAAGAGTTGAAGCTGTTCTAGCTGCAAAGGGTGGACCGACGTCATATTGAACCCTATGGATTAGGAATGGGGTGTCGCTTAAGCTCATAAGTGAGTCAAGGCAGGTGAGCAAATATTTTTGGCAATATAGTGTATGAGCTGATATCCTCGTAGTAGAGTAGCCAGAGTGTGTGATTGCTCATATCCAGTGAATGTGCATAGAATAAAAGTATGTATGCCTTATGACTGCATTTTAATGTCTCATTTGATATGATAGAAATAGTTCACAGGGTTTTTTTTCCAGATCGAACCAAATATCCATTCATGCGCTCTTAATTGAAGCTGAAAATCACATTCCTGTCTTGTAAACACTTCCAGTATGTGAGAAGCTCACTACTTCTCTTTGATATTCCACATTTTTTGTTTCCCATTTCTTTTAATGCGTTCACATTTTTGCAAAGTGATTAGTATATAAGCAGGACACTGCTTCTGTGACTTCAGTCGCCTCCATTTACCTGTCTTTTTTTCCCATTTGAATTCTTTGTGCCTTTCACAGTGTTCACCAGCCTCAGCACCAGTATCCGGTCAAGCTGAAATATGGTTACGCTGATGCCTGTTCCGTATGTTTCTCCTTAGGCCTTGTCTTTGATAAAGGTTAATGTAATCCATCCTGCAAATGTTTTATTTATTGCTCTGCAGTGTTCTGAATATTTCAATCTCCTGTGGATGAAAAGTATTCCAGTGGCCATTACTTAATGGAGCTGAAGTAATGGGAGTAATATCCTGCAGTGTCAGTGCTGGAGGTTGATTTCAATCATTATTTAGAGATTCTGTAAGGTGAATGATGTACCATTACTGTTTATGAGCCATTACTATGACGGGTAGTTTTCAAAGTCATTGATGGATAACTAATTCAACTTATACCACACCGCTGTTAAATTCTCAAATCTGATCGGTCAGTTTGTCCACCTGCTTTTTGAGGATTGATCACAGCTTCTCGATGGAATTAAGATCTGGGGAGTTTCCTGGCCATGGACCCAAAATTTCAATGTTTTGTTCCCAGAGCCACTAAGTTATTACTTTTGCCTTGTGACATGGTGCTCCATCATGCTGGAAAAAGCATTGTTCATCATCAAATTGCTCCTGGATTATTGGGAGAAATTGCTCTTGGAGGATGTTTTGACACCATTCTTTATTCATGGCAGTGTTCTTCAGCAAAACTGTGAGTGAGCCCACTCCCTTGGATGAGAAGCAACCCTACATAGTCTCAGGATGCTTTACTGTTGGCATGACACAGGACTCATGGTAACGCTCACCTTTTGTTCTCCGGACAGTCATTTTTCCAGATGTCCCAAACAGTCTGAAGGGGGCTTCATCAGAGAAAATAACTATCCCAGTCCTCTGCAGTCCAATCCCTGTACTTCCTGCAGAATGTCAGCCTGTCCTTGATGTCTTTCTTGGAGAGAAGTGGCTTCTTTGCTGCCCTTCTTGACACCAGGCCATCCTCCAAAAGTCTTCGCCTCACTGTGTGTGCAAATGCACTCACGCCTGCCTGCTGCCATTCCTGAGCAAGCTCTGCACTGGTGGTGACCCGATCCCATGGCTGAATCCTCTTTAAGAGATGATCCTGGCACTTGCTGGATTTCTTAGGCACCCTGAAGCCTTCGTCACAGCAATTGAACAAACAAAAACCCAAAAATTGTGATAAACTCCAAGCACTGATTATGCAAAAATGGGTTGCCATCAGTCAGGATTTGGCCCAGAAGCTGATATCCAGCATGCCAGGGTGAATTACAGGAGTCTTGAAAAAGAAGGGTCAACACTGTAAATATCGACTCTTTGCATAAACTTGATGTATTTGTCAATAAAAGCCTTTGAAACTTATGAAATGCTTATAATTGTACTTCAGTATACCATAGAAACATCTGACAAAAACATCTAAAAACACTGAAGCAGGGGCGGCACGGTGGTGTAGTGGTTAGCGCTGTCGCATCACAGCAAGAAGGTCTGGGTTCGAGCCCCGTGGCTGGCGAGGACCTTTCTGTGCGGAGTTTGCATGTTCTCCCCGTGTCCGCGTGGGTTTCCTCCAGGTGCTCCGGTTTCCCCCACAGTCCAAAGACATGCAGGTTAGGTTAACTGGTGACTCTAAATTGACTGTAGGTGTGAATGGTTGTCTGTGTCTATGTGTCGGCCCTGTGATGACCTGGTGACTTGTCCAGGGTGTACCCCGCCTTTCGCCCGTAGTCAGCTGGGATAGGCTAAACAGAACAGGATAAAGCAGCTAGAGATAATGAGATGAGATGAGAACACTGAAGCAGCAAACTTTGTGAAAATCAACTTTGTCAGTCTCAAAACATTTGGCCACAACTGTATGTGGATCCAGAAAGTACTCAAAGTGGTGAATGGATTTGGATGAAATTTGGTGGACAGCTTTAGTATCATCCTAGGTTCCAGTGATATGATTTTGATGTTGGTAATGTGTGGCTTGATGGAGATATGCACTCTACCATGTGTCCTAGTTTCTTTCATTGTATTTCTGACCGATGGTTGAAAGTTTTTTGCATACCGGTATACAGTATTTTCCACCATACACACCTTCAACCAGTGGTATTCATGTTCATTGAGAAAACAACAAGCCGAAAGTATCAAGTCCCTCCCATTCAGACTCCACATGTGGACTAATGTGTGTTAACGTATCCTTAAGACAGAAATGCCACTTCTGGGGACTTCTGCCAAAAAGGCTGTGGTCACTTGACACTGATGGAGGCTTAAGGATGTTAAACCCAAACTATTCATTCAATAATGATGAGATTTAGTCTCTACCTTTAAACCTGGAAAGTGACCAACAAGGTAGGAGTGTGTAATAATAAGTCCTAATGTGGTGTTTAATACCCCAGTAACTCCAAGCTCAGCACCGCATGGTCCTATGGTGGTCCTTTCCATTGATGGATGAGGCAGAGGTAAATAACCTGCACTACACTATACATTCAGGAGACCATACACCAGTTTATTGGCTGGCGCAAGTGCATCCCAATGTGGTCTTCTTCTTCTTCTTCTTCTTGTAGTCCATTCTCCTCAACATTGGATGTGTTGTATATTTCATGATGCTTTTCAGCTTACCTGTAATGGCTGTAAAGAGTGTCATTCTCCTCTGATATCACTCCTGAACAAGTCGTTTCCACGTACAGAACTGTGTAAATGAAAAACCCAGGAGATTTCAGAAATACTTCAACCAACCCACCCGGTACCAACAACCATGCCAAGTTACTGAGCTCACGTTTTTTTTTTTCCTTCCATTCTGATGCTTGGTGTGAACATTAGCTGAAGGTCTTGGCCTGTATCTGCATGATTTTATTCATTGTGCGAATAGGATAACTGCATGAACGAGCAGGGATACATGTGTTTCTATTCAAGTGGCTGGTGAGGGTGTATGTGAAATAGAATATTCCGTTTTAAGTCTCTTTAGCTTCCAGTCATGTTTTGTGAAGGATGGTAATACTAGAAACGTCCTTTGAACCCTTTTTATATGTGTAATATGTCAGAGATGTCCACAAGCACTGGCGACCAGCACTTTTTTCCACCTACACAGACAGTCTGCACCGGCTACTTGATCCCAGAGGGGGAAAAAAAAGAACCTTGCCTTTCAAATGTTCAAGTGATTTAAATTGTCTCCACTGCCCATAATTTGCTGCAAATCCAATTATTTCACCATGAAATTGTCTTTGACTCGGGTTGAGCATGACCAGAAGTGACGCCATATTTGTTGATTGATTCTCGTGCTCTGATTGGCTGAGCCAGACCACATGACCACACTGGAGCAGACGACAGTAAAGATGCAGTTGGTGGTTGTTGCAGACGATTTCACTCGGTTTTCACAAAATGCCACTGAAGAAGAAACTAAAACCTTCTGTGGGCCAAATAAATAAAAAGGCTATACAGTATTTTCTGCAGATTTGTACATATTCATTGTCATTAATATTTTCAGATCTAATAATGGTTATTTTCATATCCAGAAGTGACCCAGAGCGCCTCAGTTCCCACAGCGATGTCTGGCCCCTGAGCTAAGGCTTATAAAGTGCAAGTGTAAATAGATAATTGTGTGCAAATATTTACAGTATGCTGAAATTAAAACTATACAATACACAATACCACACCAGAAGCACATCAAGTACACGACACATGCACCAAATAAGCTCACCATGTAGTTATGTTACAGAATCAGGCAGCGTACTACAGAGGGGAACTGAGAAAGCCAAGCACATATGCATCCAGGCTTGTAGTACTCGAGTCCAGGACTCTGACTCGAGTCTGACTCGTGCCCTAATTTTAGGACTCGTGACTCAACTTGGACTTGAGCACTGATGACTCTGACTTGGCCTCGGACGCATGCATTAATTACATTCGGGACTTGTAAATTGGAGACGAGGACTTGGATTTTTTCTCTTCTTCTTCTTCTTCTTCTTCTTATTATTATTATTATAAGTTAAATTTATATAGCGCCTTTCAAGAAACCCAAGGATGCTTTACAATAGTAGACAAATAAAAAATAAAAAATAAAAAATATAATAAGAAAAAAAATAAAAAATAAAAGGTAAAAAGTCCATCAAGTAGGGGTCAGGATGTAATTCCCGTGGTGTAGCAGCCACAGTCCCACCAAAAGGCGCACGAAAACAAGTCCCACATCTCCAGCACCGCCGCCACGACGCCGTCAGCAACATCGCTCGAACACCACGCCATGGATCCACAAAGCGAGCAGAGAAGCTCCGCCACGCAAAGCGCTGGTGTGTCCCAAACCGCCTGCACAGCTGCCGCGACGCCACCAAGCAACATCGCTCGGAACATCACGCCAAGCGTTAAAGCACAGAGCGCTGGACAACCATGATGTAAAATGAGCAACGAGCTCACTGCAGTCCACAGCTGGGAGCGCAGGCATCGCCCACGTCGGGAACCGACGCCCAAAACTGGGTCTGGAGCTACACCAACCGGTGGACAAAAACACTCAAACAAACATCAAACTACACAAACACAGAAAAAAAATAGAAAAAGAAATAAAACAAACAAACAAACAAACAAACAAAAAAGCTCCGGTGAGAAGCGGCAGCCAGAACGCGCACGACGTACTCTCAACCGGAAACGGAGCATGTTATTTTTTGTAACATGCCATAATAATTTGGCATAAGATATTTATATCTACATTCATTTTTGTACTAATTTCGTGCAAGAATGTCACACCTGCGTGCCTTGGTGTGTGCATCAGATAGACTCTTGGGTGCGCTCCGGACAGCGCGCATGCCAAGTGGACTCTCACGCACGCCGTAAACGACTCGCACCTGCACAGGATTAAGGCGCAATCAGCGCGCCAATATAAAAACTGTGAAAACACACTTACTTTGCGAAGTATTGAGTTGCTTTGCTGACACGTTACCGAGCCTTATTTCCTTGTTTGGTTTCCTGATCCCTGATTTCCTGTTTCTCGTCTTTGATTCTGCCGACTCTACAATAGCCTGTTTGTGCCTCGCTCGACCTATTGCCTGCTTCACTGTTTTATGATTTTGCCTGCCGTTCTGGATTGTTTACTGTCTTCACTTGTATTAATAAACACACCTTCTGCACTTACATCCGTCTCCCAACCATCTCTGACAGAATACGTCACACTCCCTGACAAAGAGAAGCACATCCACCTGTTCATACGTCATGTTCAGGAACAAATTAATGTTAATGGCGCTAAAACAGCCAAAATTATTTTTGAAATTAGTACAAAAATGAATGAAGATATAAATATCTTATGCCAAATTATTATGGCATGTTACAAAAAAATAAAGAAAAAATCCAAGTCCTCGTCTCCAATTTACAAGTCCCGAATGTAATTAATGCATGAGTCCGAGGCCAAGTCAGAGTCATCAGTGCTCAAGTCCAAGTTGAGTCACGAGTCCTAAAATTAGGGCACGAGTCAGACTCGAGTCAGAGTCCTAGACTTGAGTACTACAAGCCTGGATGCATATGTGCTAGGTTTTCTCAGTTCCCCTCTGTAGTACGCTGCCTGATTCTGTAACATAACTACATGGTGAGCTTATTTGGTGCATGTGTCGTGTACTTGATGTGCTTCTGGTGTGGGTGTATTGTATAGTTTTAATTTCAGCATACTGTAAATATTTGCACACAATTATCTATTTACACTTGCACTTTATAAGCCTTAGCTCAGGGGCCAGACATCGCTGAGACAAAGAGAAGCACATTTACCTGTTCATACGTCATGTTCAGGAACAAACTAACGTTAATGGCGCTAAAACAGCCACTGTCAAATGGTGCGGTTGGAGTCTTGCTCTCGGACTCAACTCAGATCAATAGTGGACTCAACTTGGACTCGAATTTTTTTTTAATGACTTGGACTTGAACACTGGGGACTTGAGGCTGGACTCAGAATCGAGGTTTAGTGACTTGATTACAACACTGCATACATCTGGAGGGAAATTTCATACATATTAGCCGCCACAAATTCCAGAGCTGCCTACTACTACTTTTTTTTAGACAGCTACTTCATATATACTGGAGAAACCTGTATGTGCTTTCATTTGCCATTTCGATTCTTCTGTGAGATTGTGAGTGAGTGTAATGTTCTCCATCTTCATCAATTCAAAGATCTCATCTCATTATCTCTAGCCGCTTTATCCTTCTACAGGGTCGCAGGCAAGCTGGAGCCTATCCCAGCTGACTACGGGTGAAAGGCGGGGTTCACCCTGGACAAGTCGCCAGGTCATCACAGGGCTGACACATAGACACAGACAACCATTCACACTCACATTCACACCTACGGTCAATTTAGAGTCACCAGTTAACCTAACCTGCATGTCTTTGGACTGTGGGGGAAACCGGAGCACCCGGAGGAAACCCACGCGGACACGGGGAGAACATGCAAACTCCACACAGAAAGGCCCTCGCCGGCCACGGGGCTCGAACCCGGACCTTCTTGCTGTGAGGCGACAGCGCTAACCACTACACCGTGCCGCCCAATTCAAAGATATCCATTGTTAAAGAAGTGCTGCTGAGGCTAGTGTTGGTCCTGGTTTTCATTTACTGAAAGCATGAGCTAAATCAAACCTGACTCTGTTAATTACTAATTACTGTTTTTGAGTGTTCTACTAATACATGAGTTTAATTTGAGGGAAAATACGTTTTTATTACAGGCTGCTTCAAGAACTCGGGATCTCAGGAGCTCTGAATTCAGATCTCTAACTTTTTGACATATACAGGAAAAAAAAAAATAATTCGAAGTCTGTAAAAAGGGTGCATTGATCTGGAGGTTTCTGATGGGCTGCAAGAAGCATTTTGAGGTTCAGGAGTCACAGAGGATATCAGCTTTGACACATCATTGAACCTCTTAAAATTTTGCCTAAGGTATAGCACATGTGAGCTGCATGTTCGAACAGCTTCAACTGAAAGCTTCTGATTTTTTTTTAACCACTCTTCCCATCCAGTTTACAGCTACTTGTGCAGGACGGCAGGAAAAAAAGCTATTTAACGCCATGAACTCCCAGGTTATTCATTTCATCTTATTCATCTTGACCTGAACTGTCAGTTTTGATTCTTGACGCCAAAGATGTTTTGGGATCTCATTAATTCATTTTTTATTTTTTTTTTATTTTTAATAATTATTTTACTTTGCCGCATTCCATCCCAAGTCAGGGCCTGCTGAATGGTTTTTGTAATTTAAGCATTAAAACCCTGATCTTGCACTAAATTCGGCACAAGTATAAGCTTAGAGTATAACCTTTTTTTGCTTTTGCAGATGATGGATCATAAAAATAATTTATAATTTACGTAAAAAAAAATAGAGACTGCGCATGTATCTGGTAATTAAAATGATCTGGTATGTAAGAATTAAAAAAAAAGAAAATTGGAAAAAGTGAGGAGGGTTTTATAACGATTTTCACACTTTTGCTTTCTTCATATAGAGATTATTTGTTTTATTTATTTATTTATCTTCCTTTCAATTCTGCCATTTTTGCATAGTTTTTATCTTCACTGATCACAATCCTTGGTTTTAGCACTATTAATGCACATTAACATGTCTCATTTTCATTATCTGTAGCCACTTTATCCTGTTCTACAGGGTCGCAGGCAAGCTGGAGCCTATCCCAGCTGACTACGGGCGAAAGGCGGGGTACACCCTGGACAAGTCGCCAGGTCATCACAGGGCTGACACAGACACAACAGGGCTCGACATTAATGGTTGTCCGCTTGTCCGGGACAAGTGATCCTTTATGTCGGACAAGTTCATCATCTCAGTTACTTGTCCGATCGGACAAGTGCCAAAATACGCCGATATTCGGGTTACATATCAATTTTATCAGTTTATTCACATGATTTCCGAAGCATCTCACTCGACATATTGTTTTGATGAATCGCCGGATGTTTCTCTTCGGAAAGAGCGATGTGCGCATGTGCAATATTCCACTTGCGAAACCGGCCAATACCACTTCGTGTATTTGAGCTGAAAAGTAAACGGTCGTTTACCAGACCCTCCAGGATTTCGCGATGTTGCGATTTGCAACTTCAGCGCAAATTCAACCAATCCCCGTGAATTCAGGGCGGTGTTGCAATTATATCCAATCACTGCAACTTTCCCGCAAATTTGACCAATCGTTGGCGTCGTCTTGAGGTGACGTCGACAAACTACCTTCCGCCTTACTTCCGTGTTTCCGTTCAAGAGAAGCAGCATGTGCGAGTCAGTGTTTATGTAGGCTTAAATTCTGTTACTGAAAGTGTGTTATGTTTACAGTGAAGGACTGTGTGCACTTTACATTATTTTTTTACTTAATACAAGAAATGAATGGGTGCCAACATTTTTGCCAAAATGGTATTTTATTTTCCATTGTTTAGGCAGCTTCAGCATCATACTGTGAGATTCTGTTCAAATTGTTTTTTTTTCTTCTATGAAGCCTGAGCCATTTATTTTATTAGTTTATAATTATTGTTTAATTTAGTCTTCAGGAGAGACTGCCTGCACACAGTACTAGTATTAATAGTTTTTTTTTTTTCTTACATGAAAGCTGAGGCATTTATATTATATTTTAAGGTAACTTCATGTTGTGCTGTGAGGTTCTCTGCACTTTAACTTTTGAACCAAAAGGTGCATTTGGATCAGTAAAGCCTATTTTTCTGCATTTTTGTAGTCCTGGTAATCTTTTATATTGATAAAGTTGTTTATACGGTAGGACCATTTCTCAGTGTCTTTGTTTTTTTAATCAATATTTTTCAGTAATAACTTAATATTTACATATCACTCAATTTTAATCACAAAAAGAGAAAATCGCAACAATTTCTCGCAACTTTCACTTCCTCCCGCAATGTAATCGCAACAAAAACCTAAAAAACACCGCAACTTTCATCGCAACCATTAAATACCATACAGGAGCCACAATGAATAATTAGACAACAACAATTAATCAGTGGAGGATATATATTCAAAGTTAATAATTTAAAAATGAAAATATACTGTATAATTTTAATGTTCTGGTTTTCAATTTCTCATAAATAAATTAATGATTGATGGAGTCCAATTTTTTTCTGCAGTGAATAGATTGTGTTAAAGTAATTCTGGTGAAATTAGTTTATTACAAATAGTTTTTGTGTTTTTTTTTTTTCTCAAATTTTTCTTCAGACAAGTCAACTTCACATTCGGACAAGTAAATTTCCTTTCAACTTGCCCGACAGGACAAGTGGTTTCAAAAGTTAATGTAGAGCCCTGCACAGACAACCATTCACGGTCAATTTAGAGTCACCAGTTAACCTAACCTGCATGTCTTTGGACTGTGGGGGAAACCGGAGCACCCGGAGGAAACCCACGCGGACACGGGGAGAACATGCAAACTCCGCACAGAAAGGCCCTCGCCGGCCATGGGTCTCGAACCTGGACCTTCTTGCTGTGAGGCGACAGCGCTAACCACTACACCACCATGCTGCCCGCACAGCTTGTATAGTCAGCTTGTTCTTGGGATCTTTTTTTTAATTATTTTATTCAATTTTATGTTGTACAGTGTGTCTTTCTTTTTGCATGTCTGATAACTTGCTGCTGCAACAAAACAATTTCCCAGCTTGGGATCCATCCATCCATCCATCCATTTCATCCATCCACCCATATTTTTTTTATTTGTTAAATACTATTCTATTATTTTCCCTGAATTACAATTTTAAATATATATTTTTTAAATGCACAAATTTTGCATCAAAAGTGTTTTTCTGAATTTTCAATTTTTTTTCCACAAGAAATCATTTTGCTTCTGACTCTCTTGCTATTCTTTCTGACTCATCCATGGAGTTCCTCTCCAAATCCACCAACACCACATGGTTGCTTTGAATGAAACAACCAATTTACCTTCAATTAATTTTTTAACTTTTCCATGGAATTGTTCCGGAAGCTTCCTCACTCGTGTTTTGTGGTCTTACTGACCTTTGTAGAGTATTTGTGAAGCTTGTGCGCTTGCTGCCAGCCTCCTGATCCTTCATCATGATCTCTGTAAGCAGGGTTTGTGTTTCAGGGCAAACACACTGTTCATGAACTGGCTCCTATTGTGATGTTTGTGTGTCTGAGCGTGTAGTGTGTGGATGATACCCCTGTCTTTGTTAGAATTAGTATGGAAGACGGCTTGTTTGTTCTCTAGAAGCTCCCAGATGTTTGGAGACACATCTGAGCACAGCAGATCCTTCTGTCAAATAACACTTTCTGTAACCTGCAGGTTGCTTTCATAAATGTCAGCAGAGGAATACTTTTAGCTTCTGATACTCGCATGTGTTTTAAATTGATAGAAAAGTGAGGCTGACATTCAGTTTTGCAATGCCCCTGTTGCTTTTTATTTACAGCCCTGTGCAAAAGTCTAAGGCACATGGACAGAAATGCCGTCGACCAAAAATGGCTGAAAAATAATGAAATAAAATGTTTCAATATTTAAAAAATACTTTTAGCAGTCAGCCATAATAAATGAAATAAAGTCAATATTTGGTGTGAGACGACCCTTTGCTTTAAAAAAAAAAAAAAATAGTAGTCTGAGGTCCAGTGAGTGCAGTTTTATGTGGAAATGAGCTGTAGGTTTTACTGAGCATCTTCCAGAACCAGCCCCAGTTCTTCTGGACACTTTGACTGTCACACTCGCTTCTTCATTTTGCACCAAAACCCAGCAGCCTTCATTATGTTTTCTTTTTTCATCTGAAAAGTGCTCTCTTATGGAATACACAAACACAAACATTTTTCTGTAACATTTAATTTTGTGCGGCACGGTGGTGTAGTGGTTAGCGCTGTCGGCTCACAACACGAAGGTTCCGGGTTCGAGCCCCGTGGCCGGCGAGAGCCTTTCTGTGCAGAGTTTGCATGTTGTCTGCGTGGGTTTCCTCCGGGTGCTCCGGTTTCCCCCACAGTCCAAAGACATGCAGGTTAGGTTAACTGGTGACTCTAAATTGACCGTGAGTGTGAATGGTTGTCTGTGTCTATGTGTCAGCCCTGTGATGACCTGGCGACTTGTCCAGGGTGTACCCCGCCTTTCGCCCGTAGTCAGCTGGGATAGGCTCCAGCTTGCCTGCGACCCTGTAGAACAGGATAAAGCGGCTAGAGATGATGAGATGAGATGAGAATTTGGAGGTTCAATATGAAAACCAGCAAGTTAAAAGTCAACATCATTATATTGTAAAAATATAAAGTTCAAATTATTTAAGTTTGGAAAAGTTTTTCAAGAAATTCTATTTAAAATGGCTAATCTTAGAACACTGCTTAAGTGCGTCACTCAGATTGTTCCATTCTTTTATGGTTGATACTGCATAGTTTGATTTCCCCAGTTAGTTTTGGGTTGTGGTAAACGAAACTCGCTTCCATGCCTCGTGTTGTAGCCATGCTCATTGAGCATATTTAGCTTTAGGTTTGCTGATAGTAGACTGTTTTTACATTTAAATATATGTAGACATCGATGGTAGCATCTGCGCTTAGAGAGTTTCATCCATTTTAGTTCATTCCGAGCATCAAATGCTGAAGAGAATGAAGGATGATCCAGAATGATCTTGGCTGCTTTGTTGTGAACATTTGGACTCTAAAATGTTTTTGTACCGATTCGGTAATGTAGATGTCATAAAATCGAAATCTATAACAAAGTTTGTATGAAATTTGAATCTCATTCTCATTATCTCTAGCCGCTTTATCCTTCTACAGGGTCGCAGGCAAGCTGGAGCCTATCCCAGCTGACTATGGGCGAAAGGCGGGGTACACCCTGGACAAGTCGCCAGGTCATCACAGGGCTGACACATAGACACAGACAACCATTCACACTCACATTCACACCTACGGTCAATTTAGAGTCACCAGTTAACCTAACCTGCATGTCTTTGGACTGTGGGGGAAACCAGAGCACCCGGAGGAAACCCACGCGGACACGGGGAGAACATGCAAACTCCACACAGAAAGGCCCTCGCCGGCCCCGGGGCTCGAACCCAGGACCTTCTTGCTGTGAGGCGACAGCGCTAACCACTACACCACCGTGTCGCCCTGTATGAAATTATATATATATATATATATATATTAGTGCTGTCAAAAATGTCGCGTTATTATCGCGTTAACTTGACTCAATTTTAACAGCAATAATTTTTTTATCGCGAGATTAACACTCTGTGACATGATGTAGGTTTTTCATAAGCTTTTGAAACCGCCAGGAACTTGGAACAGAGACTTTGCTTAGAAAAACAATAGCAGCTAGACTGTAATGCCCCGCACAGCCAGAGTCCTCTGCCCTCCCCCCAAAGAACCAGCGCGGGCAGGGCGCGCTAGCCCCGCGCCTCGGGACGAAGAGCCACGGTGCTCGGCTTAGGTTTCGTTTTCCCATCGGCGGCTCCAGCCCGACTTTGCGGTGGCTGTGTCAAGACGTGTTATGCTCTGCAATAAAAAAAAAAGCATTGGTACAAAGCAAGCCCATTCACTTTTTTATGCTGATAAGAGAATTACAATGGTTTTTCATGTGACAAAAATGTGCGATTAAATTGCGATTAATCGTGAGTTAACTATGACAGTCGCGACATTAATCGCGATTAAATATTTTAATCGCTTGACAGCACTAATACATATATATATCTCATTTTCTCTAGCCACTTTGCCTGCGATATATATATATATACAGTATATAGGGAAAACCCATCAGATGCTGCTGTGTGTGAATTCAACAAATATACTGTGACACCTCAACTTCAAGAAAAGAAACCAACATGGGATTGTTTTTCTTTAATCTTTGAAATCCAAGGCGAGGTTATCTTCCTGTTTGGCTAAAGATGTCTAAAAGGGTTCATCTGGACAACTGGGAACTTTAACCCTTTCATCACTGTGTAACTTCATATACAGACTGCGATATACACTATATAAATCGCATTAACACAAAGTAACTGTGATAAAGTCAATATAAACCAGTCAAAAGTCAAAGGCCCTTCCACGCCAGGGTCTGGTCTGCCCAGGCAGTCTCCTGTCCCAGTACTAACCAGCTCTTTGAGGTGCATGGGTGCGGCGCTGATCTCCGTTTCCATAGCCCTTGGCTTCTCGCCTATACAGCTAGGGTTGCAGTGCAGAGCTAGTCCTCTGGTAACCGTAAGAGTTTGACTCCCCATTCACATCTGTATTGCAGCATGCCTTGCCAGACAGCAGTAGGTACCATTTTTAAGATGGTCTTTGGTATGACCCGACTGCAAGTAGAACTCTCAATCTCCTGGTCAAGAGGGGGATACGCTAACCACTAAGCCAGCTTGTGGGCAAAATAAACCAGTACCCAATTTTTAAAAGAAAGTACTGTATAGTGAACTGGAGTGTGCCATAGTGACATATTTGGTACTGTTGGAAAATGAGATGAATTCTGCTTCTAGAATATGTAACACTCATGACAATAAACTGAGCGCAGATACATTTGCATTTTATCTACTAATATTTACAGAAAGAAAGAAGTTTTTTGCCTTTATTTACACTACCGTTCAAAAGTTTGGGGTCACCCAGACAATTTTGTGTTTTCCATGAAAAGTCACACTTTTATTTACCACCATAAGTTGTAAAATGAATAGAAAATATAGTCAAGACATTTTTCTGGCCATTTTGAGCATTTAATCGACCCCACAAATGTGATGCTCCAGAAACTCAATCTGCTCAAAGGAAGGTCAGTTTTATAGCTTCTCTAAAGAGCTCAACTGTTTTCAGCTGTGCTAACATGATTGTACAAGGGTTTTCTAATCATCCATTAGCCTTCTGAGGCAATGAGCAAACACATTGTACCATTAGAACACTGGAGTGAGAGTTGCTGGAAATGGGCCTCTATACACCTATGGAGATATTGCACCAAAAACCAGACATTTGCAGCTAGAATAGTCATTTACCACATTAGCAATATATAGAGTGCATTTCTGATTAGTTTAAAGTGATCTTCATTGAAAAGAACAGTGCTTTTCTTTCAAAAATAAGGACATTTCAAAGTGACCCCAAACTTTTGAACGGTAGTGTAATTTGAAATGCAAATGTTTATGCACAATAAAGAACAAAACATATTTTACTGTATTATTATTTGTTATAGAATAAACAAACAGTGTAATTGATCTAATCGAATTTGTTCTTTTTTAAGTAGCTGGGTCAATGGGACACTGGGAGGGAGGGAGGGAGGGAGGGAGGGTCAATGGGACACTAGGAGGGACCCCCCACCCCACCCCACCAAAAAACAAACAAACAAAAAAATCTCACTCCGAGCAAACTTCAAAACTTGAGAGCCCTGTCTTGCGACTTGTCCAGGGTGTACCCCGCCTTTCGCCCGTAGTCACCAGGGATAGGCTCCAGCTTGCCTGCAACCCTGTAGAACAGGATAAAGCGGCTACAGATAATGAGATGAGATGAAGATGTGTGACCCTAATTAACATAAAATAACCTTGTACTTATCTAAATTACATCGTAGGAAATCCTGGGGAATATGACTTCTCAACCAATCAGCATATACGTTACACAAGGGTTTCCCTACAACGCTGAGACTGGAATAGCGGTCTGCTGTGATAATGGTGGCCAATACACAAGATCACTTTCGTGGTCTGTCGGGTTCAAAGATTCCATATTTTCCAGAACGATATCACGGTTTGCAGTGGTGAAAGGGTTAAGAACCATTTAATTTGAAGAAAGTGTGTAGTTTTCCAGACAACATACAGAAGCAAATGTCAAAGGGCTTTCCCAGGCTACCACAGTTATATTTTTTCATAAACCAGATGACTTCTCAATAAATCTATATATCCCTTAAATATCACTATTTCCCAAATATATAAGTTCTATCTATTCATTTAAATGTCAGAAAACAGTGATTTATCTTTATCCTAAGAGCCCATAGTTCTTCCTGTAACCTTCTTCTTCTAGTTACACGAACCGCACTGATTTATAATGAGCAGGCTGTTTGATGGACGACAAATTAGAGGGTGAAAGCAAAATCCGTTTATCACGTTGATAAAATTTCCTATATTGTTCCAATCAGGGATCTTTGTTCAGAATATAAATCATTTTAATATGAATGATGCCTTATAAAACCTCTTCTAACTGTTAAATCCCTTTCTTAATTGACTATAACTATAACTGCAATTAATCATGTGATGTTATTTTCTCAGTAAAATCTTCAGCAGCTGGCTCAAGGAGTGTGAGATTGGTCATCTCATCATCTCTAGCCGCTTTATCCTGTTCTACAGGGTCGCAGGCAAGCTGGAGCCTATCCCAGCTGACTACGGGCGAAAGGCGGGGTACACCCTGGACAAGTCGCCAGGTCATCACAGGGCTGACACATAGACACAGACAACCATTCACACCTACGGTCAATTTAGAGTCACCAGTTAACCTAACCTGCATGTCTTTGGACTGTGGGGGAAACCGGAGCACCCGGAGGAAACCCACGCGGACACGGGGAGAACATGCAAACTCCGCACAGAAAGGCCCTCGCCGGCCCCGGGGCTCGAACCCGGACCTTCTTGCTGTGAGGCAACAGCGCTAACCACTACACCACCGTGCCACCGGAAAAATATCTGCATGGTAAAATAGAAATCTATAACAGCTTGTTTTTTTTTTTTTCATTTACCCCCTCCATGGGGTACGCAAACATTTGCACTGGTACATACTATTTTCTGAATCTTACTCCAGGTGTCAAGTCTGTCATGCTGGTGCCTCTAAATAATTTTCACATTCATACAGAGTAATTTTCACTCCCAGAGCCCCGGACATGCCTAATGACATCAGCGTGTCGGCAGAATATATCTGCTTTAACAGTAATTACTCTACATGCCATTCCTGGCATGTAATCAGAGATAATATATGCTGCTTTATTCCATTAAATACTGCTGCTTTTGTGATTAGTGCTATTCAACAGGACAGAACTATTGTTCTCTGGGAAAATCGTGCTCTGGGTTTTGTTCTCCACTGAACCACTGAGTTCAAAAGAAGAACTCACCTAAGAGAAGATAATTACTACATTCTCACGACTGAGTAATAAATCGGCGAAACCATCACACGTGGTCTCAATAGGTTCCCTGAGGCGATGGAGAAGTTTTATCTGTCTGTGTGGATCTTCAGACTGAGTTGACTAGTATTTTTTTTTCCCCCCCAATTTTCATTCTTTATTCATCAGACATTGTGTCTGGAGCATCCCAGGAGATCTCCAGCTCAGCCTTCCACCTCCATGCTATGAAGGCTGAAGATTCACTTGGCTAAGTGGGTGTGCGAGTGTGTGTGTATGTGTGTGTGTGTGTGCGCGTCTCTGTAGGAAGTGCACTCGCTGTGTACAGCTGCTGCTGTGTGAGATTGAGCGTGGCCTGCTACAGGCAGGTCAAGTCATATAGGAACGGAGAGAGGCAAAGGGAAGGGAGTACACACATCATTCCACTTCTTTCTTTTAACAGCAGGTTTATCGGTTTGACTCTAGTGCAGAGTGTGATGTACTGTACATAGCATTCAAGAGCTTCTGGTTAGGAATAAACAAGGCATACAGGACTTAAACTCTCGAGCTAACCTATGTGTGTGTTGCTCTGGGAAAAGCCTTTACAAGGCGATATTTTGACATTTTGTACGACATGTAGTAGTAAAGAGCGGCACGGTGGTGTAGTGGTTAGCGCTGTCGCCTCACAGCAAGAAGGTCCGGGTTCGAGCCCCGTGGCCGGCGAGGGCCTTTGTGTGCGGAGTTTGCATGTTCTCCCCGTGTCCGCATGGGTTTCCTCCGGGTGCTCCGGTTTCCCCCACAGTCCAAAGACATGCAGGTTAGGTTAACTGGTGACTCTAAATTGACCGTAGGTGTGAGTGTGAGTGTGAATGGTTGTCTGTGTCTATGTGTCAGCCCTGTGATGACTTGGCGACTTGTCCAGGGTGTACCCCGCCTTTCGCCCGTAGTCAGCTGGGATAGGCTCCAGCTTGCCTGCGACCCTGTAGAACAGGATAAAGCGGCGAGGGATAATGAGATGAGATGTAGTAGTAAACATGACAGGGAATGACTGTTTATAGTGTTGTGGAAGTCTGTATCTCAAAAGTAGCCAAAAAAAAAAATGCATGAAAGAATTTGCCTTAAATGATTTTATTGCACAGAAGCAATGCAAGTGTGAGTGATTCCTGGAAAAACACTGAAGTCTACGGAAGCCGCGAGAGGCCCTTCATATAATCTTTTTTTATTCACCTTGTTATTCCGAGATAACGACATAATTAATTCAGGATCTCGAGAAAACAACACAACTAATTAGAGAGCTCGAGAAAACAAAACAATTATTCCGTGATCTCGAAAAACCAAAACAATTATTTCATGATCTCGAGAAAACAGCTGAGATTTCTAGCAGAGCTGCGCCCCCTGTGGGTCAGACAACGAAGACTTAGAAATTGGCGGACATGTAACAGAGCAGAAATGGCTTTTTACGATGCCTTGAGAGAGAGGGGGGCCAGTCTTCTGCGGAGGTGCCGTGGACTAATTTTGAAATGATCCCTTATTAAAAGACTTAATGCAATCTCTCCCTGTGTCAACCCCTGATCAAAATATTGCTTTATTAGGTGATCGATTATTCCAGACATTCTAATGACCAAAGTTGCGTCTATACAGAATGAGAAATAGCCCCAAAGTCAGCATATCACAAGTCTCTTGGCGCACCTGAATGAACCATTTCTCAGCTGTTTACTCGAGATCATGAAATAATTGTTTTGTTTTCTCGAGATCTCGAAATAACGGTTTTGTTTTCTCGAGATCTCGAATTAGTTGTGTTGTTTTCTCGAGATCCTGAATTAATTATGTCGTTATCTCAGGATAACAAGGTGAATAAAAAAAAAGGATTATATGAAGGGCCTCTCGCGGCTTCCGTAGAAGTCTAAGGCCCACTTTACACGGGGACGGTCTGAAACAAAAACGCAAAAGTCCGTTTTCGTTCTCACTTTTTTCCGCATCTACACGACCGTTTTCAAGGAGGAAATCTGCGTTTATACGGTGACGCATAAATGTCTCCGCTATGTCTGCACGCATGCGCAACGTCTTCCGTCTTGTCTGATCTGCACATCTGCGCCGCTGTTCTGTAAAGTTATCCAACCTCTTGGATTTGTCCTACCAAGCCTACTGCGCATGCGTGAAATCCAGGAGGGTAGGAAAATTCAACAGTAGTTTTGTCCCACCGATCAGCTGGGCTGATAGGAAATCGGTGAGAATTTCACGCATTTGCCGATTTTTATGTTTTGTGCGTATTGGTCGAGTCTTTGGCCGAGTCAAATAATTTGTAATGACTTGTTTTGAATAATAAAACGGTCTGTATGCGAACTTGCTAGGATAACTTTACAGAACACCGGTCCGGCTGAGGTACTGTAGTGCTCGAGGGAGGAGCAGGAGCAAACCGAAACTCTTTTAATCTGCCTTTATTAAGTAACACTCACTCTTGTTTCGGTGAAGAAGAGAAAAAGCAGTGTCCATCTCAGCAAAATAAACCCATTCGGCTGCTAGTTTTGTTTTCAGTCTCGGGTTTATGGTTTCACGAGCAGCTTGAATAGGCGGCGCGCGTGCACGCACACGCATGTGTGTGTGTGTAACTTGGCGACACCAAACTGAGGAGCTCCAGCCAGGCGGGTGAGCAGGAAAACACATCTACTGCATTAAAACACAGAGCAGCTTGAAGGTCCGTTGGATCGATGTAATCAGACATGCTCTTACTTTTTTACTTACTTTCTTACTTCCCGGGCTGGCATGTACAGTATATGACATATGTATGACGTAAACGCGTACCCGACGTGAGCAGATCCGAGCAGAGTTTCGCGTATTGGGTAGTTTAGACGGATATGCAACGGGGGCCGTTTTTAACTTATCCACTCTGGAAGACGTTTTCAATTTTATCCGTTTTTCAGCCTCGGAAACGCCGTCCCCGTGTAGACGAAAGGCACTTCCGATAAAATATTTAGTCGTTTTTACCCGACAGCGTCCTCGTGTAAACGGGCCCTAAGTTTCTTGTGTTAGTTTTTAAGTCGCGTCCTTTTGGAAGACCCATCCTAGGACCACCCCATGACCGCCCTAAAACAAAATACCGTATTTTCTGGACTATAAGCCGCTACTTTTTTCCTAGGTTTTGAACCATGCAGCTTATACAAAGGTGCGGCTATTCTGTGGATTTTTCTTCCACCACTAGGGGCGCTCTAACCGGAAGTAGAATCAAAAATAAGATAGACGAAAAATCAATGCAAAGAAGAATTAGCAGATCTTTAGCAGATAGAACACGCACGACAAATTACTAACTGGTAATTATTTTCAAATCCAGCGAAGATGATTAAAGTGACTTGTGGTTTCAAACACAGGAGAAATGAAGGTAAATAAATACCAGTTATTTTCTCTTGGTTCTGTTCCGTTTTAATCAGCAAAGTTGCTGCCGTGTTAAAAGGCACTGTTCGGAAAGAATCTGTTCAGGTACATACATGTACATTTACAGTACAAAATCGTTCTGTACATGCAGTAAATATCTAATTTTTCAACATAGATATCTGCGGCTTATAGCCCGGTGCGGCTTGTATATCTTTTTTTTTTTTAAATAGAGCGGATGCGGCTTATATACAGGTGTGCTCTATAGTCCAGAAAATACGGTAGGTGGCTCTTATTAAAATCATTGTAAAATGACTTTTTGTTTGAAATGTAGAATTCTGATTGGCTGCCCCAATTTGGGAATTCTCATTGGCTAAAACATATTTCCCGCTATTTTTCAAAAGAAAACAGACGTACTAGCATTCACCATATGGCATTCGAAGGGTTTTATTCCTTCATGACGAGTCTGTGTTTTGTCCGCCGAAATGCCTTGACAATGATAATCAGTGGTGGAGGACACAAGATGATCACATGCACGAGGTCCTCTAAACATTTAAAGTCGAAGTGTACTTAGGCTAAGCTTAAAGGAGCTTGATGTTAAAATACCTCCCAAGTATATCAAGCATAAATTCATGCTAAGTAATACAACAATTTTACCATTCTCTCAAAAATAATTGTAGCAAGCTAAAACTGTGTGTGTGTGTGTGTGTGTGTGTGTGTGTGTGTGTGTGTGTCCAGTGTATGACTGGAGGTGTGAGGCCCATAAAATATTGAAATGGGAGAGCAGTCTTTCTAAAGTAACCAACAATGGATCAAAAAGATGACTGTGGCTACAGAGACGGAGATCTTCACACCTTTTGGTGCCTCCAGAGACAAAGTCTATGGGAATCCCAACACATTCTGAAGCTTGAAACCACAAGCTAGAGACAAAAGTCTCTCACAATAGCTGCTATGATGAAAGTGATAGCAGGAAGTATCATGATTCATGAATGTTCAACGACACAAAATGTAACCAACAAAGGAGAAAAGTAAGACATCATTTTATTAATGAAAAAAAAACAATTGTAATTGTTGTGGTGTAAGATCAGGGTGAGGACAAATACAGTACCAGTCAAAAGTTTGTACACTCCTACTCATTCATAGGGTTTTTTTTGTATTTTCTACATTGTAGAACAATACCGGAGACATCAAAACTATGAGGAACATACATGGAATTATGTAGTAAATAAGTGTTTAAAATATGAAACACATTTTGTTTGATTCTTCAAAGTAGCCAGCATTGACACTTTGCACACCTCATCTCATCTCATTATCTCTAGCCGCTTTATCCTGTTCTACAGGGTCGCAGGCAAGCTGGAGCCTATCCCAGCTGACTACGGGCGAAAGGCGGGGTACACCCTGGACAAGTCGCCAGGTCATCACAGGGCTGACACATAGACACAGACAACCATTCACACTCACATTCACACCTACGGTCAATTTAGAGTCACCAGTTAACCTAACCTGCATGTCTTTGGACTGTGGGGGAAACCGGAGCACCCGGAGGAAACCCACGTGGACACAGGGAGAACATGCAAACTCCACACAGAAAGGCCCTCGCCGGCCACGGGGCTCGAACCCGGACCTTCTTGCTGTGAGGCGACAGCGCTAACCACTACACCACCGTGCCACCATTATCTCATTCTCTGTAGCTGCTTTATCCTGTTCTACAGGGTCGCAGGCAAGCTGGAGTCTATCCCAGCTGACTACGGGCGAAAGGCGGGGTACACCCTGGACAAGTCGCCAGGTCATCACAGGGCTGGCACATAGACACAGACAACCATTCACACCTACGGTCAATTTAGAGTCACCAGTTAACCTAACCTGCATGTCTTTGGACTGTGGGGGAAACCGGAGCACCCGGAGGAAACCCACGCGGACACGGGGAGAACATGCAAACTCCGCACAGAAAGGCCCTCGCCGGCCACGGGGCTCGAACCTGGACCTTCTTGCTGTGAGGAGACAGTGCTAACCACTACACCACCGTGCCGCCCTGCCGCCATTATTATTATTATTATTATTGACTGTCAGAAAGCTTGTTGAAAAGGTGCAAAGGACACCTGGTTGAGACTAAAGGTGTCCTTCGGTATGAGGATCCCACTGGTCTCTCTATAACTTTTGAAGGAGTAGTTAGATGTGGGACAAACAAATTCAAGAGTATGAGGCAGTGTATGATACATTTACACTCATTTATTCATCTTTAGAAACATGGGCACAATGGTTTAAATTAAGCAACTAGTTTGTTTATATTGTGGGAAGGAGAGCCAAGTAAATTCATTAGAAAGTGTTTTGGACAGGCACAAGTTAAAAAAAAAAATACCATGAGAGACATCATCCATCCATCCATCCATCCATCCATCCATCCATCCATCCATTCATTATCTCTACCACTTAACCGTCAGGGTCACAGGGGAAGCTGGAGCCAATTCCAGCTGACTTCAGGCAAGAGTCGAATGCTCTCACACTGGGCAGGTCGCCAATACTGTGAGAGACAGATTAAAAAAAAAACAGCTGTGCACGTCTCTATACCTTGAGGGATGTCTTGCACAGTGTTGGCATTTCTACCTGGAGGGCTTTCCCCATGTTTCCCCAAGCTTTTCCATTTTGTACCGCACCCACTTTAGGATTAAATCCAAAGACGAATACAGATGTTTGGAGCACTGAACCGATCCAGATCGTGCTACAAATTTAGTATAAATGTAAAAAAAAAACACATCACGGGCTGCTGTTATATAAGAATTAAACAACTTTGGAGGACTCTTCATGCTGTTGCTTACTTTCCTATAGCCACACATTCCTTTTAACAGTTATTCCATGAAATCGAGTCGTACATGAGCTGATAGCCGACGAGGCGTGTAGCACCGAGTTGGCTATAAGCCATGTATGACAAAATTGATTGATTGGAATAACTGTTTTATTCTATCCACATTCACTGGATTTTGAGAAACAGAGCATTCTTATTTATTTATTTTTTTTGCAAATTCGATAAATAAAAACTAAATACAGAACGTCCGATGAAATCATTTCAGCTTAGAATGTAAACAAACCGGTGAAATGACAGGAGCAATTTGTGAAAAATCTCATCTCATTATCTCTAGCCGCTTTATCCTTCTACAGGGTCGCAGGCAAGCTGGAGCCTATCCCAGCTGACTACGGGCAAAAGGCGGGGTACACCCTGGACAAGTCGCCAGGTCATCACAGGGCTGACACATAGACACAACCATTCACACTCACATTCACACCTACGGTCAATTTAGAGTCACCAGTTAACCTAACCTGCATGTCTTTGGACTGTGGGGGAAACCGGAGCACCCGGAGGAAACCCACGCGGACACGGGGAGAACATGCAAACTCCACACAGAAAGACCCTCGCCGGCCCCGGGGCTCGAACCCAGGACCTTCTTGCTGTGAGGCGACAGCGCTAACCACTACACCAACGTGCCGCCCCCTGTGAAAAATGCGATAATAATAATTCTTGAAAAATAAAAAAAAGATGCGTTCTTATCATCAGATACTTTTATTCCATATTTTGTTGCTTTTTTATCTTTTGTGGTTTTCTTCTTTAGGGTTTTTTGGCGGTTGGCAAACCAACTTAAAGGTGCATTACTGCCATCGACTGGGCTGGAGTGTGGAATGGAGATATGGGGGGGGGCTATATTCTTTTCACTATTTCTGTTTCTTTTCCAGACTTGAGAACAAGTTTTATGGTTTAGTTTTCAAGTAGAGTTTTTATTTCGTCTTCGGTTGGTTCAGCAAAGCACTCTGCCATTTTGTTTTTTCTCTACTCACGGCATATGAGCTGATAGCCTAGTAGTAGAGTGGTCAGTCAGACGATGCGGTTGCTCATATCCAGTGAATATGTGGATAGAATGTGTTTTAGCCCTTACTTACTCTTTTTTTTTTCCTTGACAATACTCTTGTCAAAGTCGACTCTGTAGCACAGCATTGCTGTGACTTGAGGGACTATCTTGTTCAAGTTATTAACCTGGGCGGCACGGTGGTGTAGTGGTTAGCGCTGTCGCCTCACAGCAAGAAGGTCCGGGTTCGAGCCCCGTGGCCGACGAGGACCTTTCTGTGTGGAGTTTGCATGTTCTCCCCGTGTCCGCGTGGGTTTCCTCCGGGTGCTCCGGTTTCCCCCACAGTCCAAAGACATGCAGGTTAGGTTAACTGGTGACTCTAAATTTGCCGTAGGTGTGAATGTGAGTGTGAATGGTTGTCTGTGTCTATGGCCAAGTTTACATTAGACCGTATCTGTCTCGTTTTCTTCGCAGATGCACTGTCCGTTTACATTAAAACGCCTGGAAACGCCGGGAAACGGGAATCCGCCAGGGTCCACGTATTCAATCCAGATCGTGTCTGCTCCGGTGCTGTGTAAACATTGAGAATACACGGATACGCTGTGCTGAGCTCTAGCTAGCATCGTCATTGGACAACGTCACTGTGACATCCACCTTCCTGATTCGCTGGCGTTGGTCATGTGACGCGACTGCTGAAAAACGGCACGGACTTCCGCCTTGTATCACCTTTCATTAAAGAGTATAAAAGTATGAAAATACTGCAAATACTGATGCAAATACTGCCCATTGTGTAGTTATGATTGTCTTTAGGCTTGCCATCCTTCCACTTGCGAGTGGTAAGTGATGCGCATGCCCGATATGCACTTGGATCACACACACAGCGGCTCAGTCCCGAATCACTGCCTGTGCACTTCACTCGCGCGCTCTGTGAGCTGCGCAGGGCCGGAGTGCGCACCCTCCAGAGGGCACTCGCTGTTCAGGGCGGTGTGATTTGGAGCGCAGGATGCCTGCGGAGCCGAGCGTATCCGTGTGTTGGCGTTGCTGTGTGCACGTGAATCGTGTATTGGCGTTGCTGTGTGCACGCTAATCGTTTTAAAAACGTTAATCTGATGATCCGCTGATACGGTCTAATGTAAACCCCACCTATGTGTCAGCCCTGTGATGACCTGGCGACTTGTCCAGGGTGTACCCCGCCTTTCGCCCGTAGTCAGCTGGGATAGGCTCCAGCTTGCCTGCGACCCTGTAGAACAGGATAAAGCGGCTAGAGATAATGAGATGAAGTTATTAACCTTTTTTTTTTGTCCTCATAAAAATCCACTTGCATTCATGCTAACAAAAATTTCACAATGCCTGGAGAACTTCAACTATGTGAACAGAAACATTTGCTGGGGATTTTTTTTTGTTGTTCTTGTGATGACACTTAACTGTCAGCATACAAAAACAACTGTATTATGAAGTAATGTTTCAAACTCTATTGAACTGTCAACATGAAATGAGCGAAATCAAAAAGTCACAGGAAATATTCTGTTCTTTTTTTCCCCCAAATAACATTTTTCCACCTAACTACAGATTTTTAGAGGCAATGCAATAAATATCAATCTTTCAGTCTCTTTAAATTATACTGGGTCTACATTATAATTTGTGAGATTTTGAAAGAAATGTGTTATTATCCTTTTGCATAATTACGGCTTTTAAGCTGTTATCCTGACACATTACCAGCATGTCCTCCTTTGTCTTGGCTTGTACCCATCTGACCCTCTGCAGCTTTTATTGAGGTTTTTTTTTCCTTGCAGTTCTTAGCTCTGTTGGTCTCTGAAATTTCATTACCATCTGTCCTTTCCCAGAGGGCTCTGATTGGCTGACTGTGGTGCAGTCTGTCATTAATTGACTTGTACTACATGTGCAGGTGTCCATCAGGGCTCTCCTGTCAGACTAATCAAGTTGTGGAAAATTCAGAACATAGAGTTTCAATGTGTATGGTGTTGAAAATGAAACAGAATGTGTGTTATGTAAAGCTCAAGGTTTGTTTCTCTCTGTCTCTCTCTCTCTCTCTCTCTCTCTTTCTCTCTCTGTGTATTCTATACTTTTTTTTCAAGTTCTGTCATGAGTCCAAAAGTAAATTTCATGCCACTGTCTAATATTAATGCAAATTATACTATATTGAGTCACATTCTTTGGAAAAGTGGGTCCATAGGGGTCACTTCCATTTAAGTCGAGGTGCAAATATGATTTAAATGGGAAATGAGAGTGTCTTGAAAGGTCACTTGTTCATTTCTTAAAGTGAAATGGGTTCAGAGTGAAATAGATGGAAGGTGAAAAACAAGATTTTACTCTGTAAAGTCGGGACGGTATGGAAAATTCAAATAAAAAAATCAGCAGTGATTTTGAAATTTATTTTGACTTGTATTTCATTGCAGACAGTATGAACACCAGATATTTCATCTTTTGTTGGTCAGGGTCAATTCATTTGTGAATGGAAATCCATTCCTGTGTTTCAGGCTTGCAACACATTCCAAAAACAAGTTGGGATGGGGGCGATTTAGGGCGAGTAATGAGATAAATCAATTCAATTAATGGTGTGACTTGAAACGGGTGATGTCAACAAGTGATTGTAATCATGATTTGGGACAAAATCGATATCGAGGAAAGGCCTAGTCTTTGAAGAGCAAAGATGGGTTGAGGCTCTCCAGTTTGTCAACAAGTCTCATCTCATCTCATTATCTCTCGCCGCTTTATCCTGTTCTACAGGGTCGCAGGCAAGCTGGAGCCTATCCCAGCTGACTACGGGCGAAAGGCGGGGTACACCCTGGACAAGTCGCCAGGTCATCACAGGGCTGACACATAGACACAGACAACCATTCACACTCACATTCACACCTACGGTCAATTTAGAGTCACCAGTTAACCTAACCTGCATGTCTTTGGACTGTGGGGGAAACCGGAGCACCCGGAGGAAACCCACGCGGACACGGGGAGAACATGCAAACTCCACACAGAAAGGCCCTTGCCGGCCACGGGGCTCGAACCCGGACCTTCTTGCTGCGAGGCGACAGCGCTAACCACTACGCCACCGTGCCGCCCTTGTCAACAAGTGCATGAGAAAATGATTAAAATGTTTAAAAACCAGAGGGGAACTGTCAGGGCCTTCTAGGGCTTCAGAGAAGGCCAAAACATATCAGCATTTCAAATGTTATATTTAATTTCCGGGGTGGCACGGTGGTGTAGTGGTTAGCGCTGTCGCCTCACAGCAAGAAGGTCCTGGGTTCGAGCCCCGGGGCTGGCGAGGGCCTTTCTGTGTGGAGTTTGCATGTTCTCCCCGTGTCCACGTGGGTTTCCTCCGGGTGCTCCGGTTTCCCCCACAGTCCAAAGACATGCAGGTTAGGTTAACTGGTGACTCTAAATTGACCGTAGGTGTGAATGTGAGTGTGAATGGTTGTCTGTGTCTATGTGTCAGCCCTGTGATGACCTGGCGACTTGTCCAGGGTGTACCCTGCCTTTCGCCCATAGTCAGCTGGGATAGGCTCCAGCTTGCCTGCGACCCTGTAGAAGGATAAAGCGGCTAGAGATAATGAGATGAGATATTTAATTTCTTTCATTCTTTAATTGCTTTCATAATTTCATGATAATTATTTTCTTCTAATTCTAATTTGGCCTCATTTGCTCCAGAAATGAAAGGGTTACTGTCCTGAAGAAAACATTAAAATCGAGTTATCCAATGAGATTTTTGTTTGTTTGTTGTCTCTAGGCTGAGAAGAGTTTAGAGCTGCTCACTCATTGGTTAGGACTTCATTGCCGGGACAGAAGGCCATGGCAGTGTATGTTTATTTAGAAAGTGACAGATGAATTAACCAATCAGATTTTGATTTATAGTGGGAGGGACCAAAAATTTATCGCCGTAGCCCTTCTCGAAGGCCAATGCGAGCTTAACCACAAGTCGGTGCTGTCAGCGCAGCAGTGAAGTCACCTTCCAGCCGGTGTAGCGTTCATCAGTAGTGTTAGCGAATGCTAATAAAGCAGTCAAACCAGTGCTATCAAGAGCAAATAGCACAAGCTAACAACCGAGAAACTAAGATTTCTGTCTCCAGACTTTTCTTCCACGAACGCTGGCTACAGTATTTTTCACTCAGACTTAAGTATTCATTTCCTATGTAATTTACTTTTAAAATCAACATTGATGACTACACACAATGGAGTGACCTGGCAGCCTGCTGCTAATCCCTTGCAAAATCCTTCACCCTGTTGCTTTTTTGGTGTGTCTGGCTAAGGTTTGGCGTAGCTCAAGTCCCAGCTCTAATAGTAATGGTTCACCACTGTTAAAAACAATATCACTAAAAGAAAGATATGAATGAATTTGGATATTTCACCCTCTATGATGGATGATAATATGAAACTGTTCAAGGAATCCGGAGGAACTTCAGTGTGTAAAGGGCAAGGGCACAAGCCGAAGTTGAACACAAGCTGAAGTTGAACACAAGCCGAAGTTGAACCATGCTCACCGGTCCCTCAGATGGCACTGCATCAAGAACCATCATTCATCTATAGCTGATATAACCACATGGGCTTGGAATTACTTTGGCAAACCTCATTCAAGCACTACAATTTCCGTCTCCGGTTGAGAGTACGTCGTGCACATTCTGACTGCTGCTTCTCACCGGAGATTTTTATTTTATTTTCTGTCCTTTTTTGAATTTTTTTTGTGTGCTTATGTTTGTGTAGTTTGATGTTTTTTTTTTTTTTTGAGTGTTTTTGTCCGCCGGTTGTAATGTAGCTCTGGACGCAGTTTTGGGCGTCGGTTCCTTCCAGGCCTTGGTTCGCTGTGGGTGATGCCTGTGCTCCTAGCTATGGACTGCAGTGAGCTCGTTGCTCATTTTAACATTGTGGTTGTCCAGCGCTCTGTGCAGCAGTGCTTTAATGCTTGGCGTGCTGTTCCAAGCGATGTTGCTCGGTGCTGTCGCAGCGGCTGTGCAGGCGGTTTGGGACATGCACTGCCACGCAGAGCGCTGGTGTCTGTGCTCGGTTTGTGGATCCATGGCGTGGTGTTCCAAGTGATGTTGCCCGGTGGCGTTGCAGCGGCTGTGCTGGTGGTGTGGGACTTGTTTTCGTGTGCCTTTTGGTGGGACTGTGGCTGCTACACCATTGGAATGACATCCTGACCTCTATTTGGTGGACTTTTTTTTTTTTCTCCCGATAATTGTAAAGCAACCTTGGGTTTTGAGAAAGGTGCTATACAAATTGAAATTATTATTATTATTATTGGCGGCACGGTGGTGTAGTGGTTAGCGCTGTCGCTTCACAGCAAGAAGGTCCGGGTTCGAGCCCCATGGCCGGCAAGGGCCTTTCTGTGCGGAGTTTGCATGTTCTCCCCGTGTCCGCGTGGGTTTCCTCCGGGTGCTCCGGTTTCCCCCACAGTCCAAAGACATGCAGGTTAGGTTAACTGGTGACTCTAAATTGACCGTAGGTGTGAATGTGAGTGTGAATGGTTGTCTGTGTCTATGTGTCAGCCCTGTGATGACCTGGCGACTTGTCCAGGGTGTACCCTGCCTTTCGCCCGTAGTCAGCTGGGATAGGCTCCAGCTTGCCTGCGACCCTGTAGAACAGGATAAAGCGGCTAGAGATAATGAGATGATTATTATTATTATTATTATTATTATTATTATTATTACAATATGAAGTTACTTCCACAATACCAGTTAAAAGCAAAAAGTAAGCTGTGTCCAGAAGCGCCGTCAACTTCTCTGGGCTTAGAGGTATCTGGGATGGATCATCACACAGATCATCACACAGTGGAAGCATATTGCGTTCAGATGATTCAGTATTCCAGGTCTCTCTTGTAAGAAATAGACACCTTGTGCCCCGAACCAAAGATGGTCATCAAGGTAAAGGGTGCCTACTTTGAAAAATCTAAAATATGAATCATAAAAGTGTTTAACACTTTTTATTTACTGCATAATTCCATACATGTTCCTTATGTTATTTCATAGTTTTCATGTCTTCTTCAGTATTGTTCTACAATGTAGAAAATGGTTAAAAAAAATACAGAAACTTCATGAATGAGTAGGGGTGTACAAACTTTTGACTGGTTCTGTGAAGTATTAGTTAGCTGCATTAATCCTTATGGAAGGTCCTGATCAGCACGGCAGGACAAATATGTGCGAAAGTGTGTGTGTGACTGAGAAAGAGAGGAGACCCGTAAGGAAGAAAGCACCTTTGCTGCATGTGAATTATTCACCGGCTTTTCATTAGTTCTCCTGTGTAAGTCTGGCAGTTCAGTGTGATGGAGCGCAGGCAATGCACTGAGTTCCCATCCCCATCTCATTCCAAATCACATTTCTTCTCTTCCCAGCCTGGCCTGGTGCTTTGATGATCAGTCTGATTAAATTGGACTTTTACCAAAGATGCAGTGAATGCAATCTTCCACTAATCTTCCACTATTAAATGAGGAGAATAATTAAATAATATTGGCTGGCTTTTTCCTGGTATATCAGATATATTCCATTCAGCTAGCATGATGTTGAACGAGTCGAAGACGAGTAGCTGAATGGAATATATCTGATAGACCATGAACAAAAAGCAGCCAATATTATTATTATTATTATTATTATTATTATTATTATTATTATTATTATACATACACATTCGATGGAATAATGCTAGATTTTGCAAAAAGTTAAGAACAGTGGGTTAAACTTTCCAATATTGAATGCTGATCGAATGTAATTCAATGTTGTGTCAATCCAATGTACTGTACAAAGCCAAAGTTCTAACAATAAAAATGGTACAAGTCCAAAAAGCCTGAACAACAACCCAACTTATATACAAGTGATATCCAGGTTACAGTTCAAGTTCACAGTTAATTTTGGTCGTAGTTAATTGTTACATCGCAGTTGTTCAAAACAAAAGGGCTTTACTGATACCCCTTTTCCACCAAATTGGTTCCAGGGCTGGTTCGGGGCCAGTGCTGGTGCTGGTTCACAACTCGTTCAACTTGCGAGCCAGCTGAGAACCAGTTTGCTTTTCCATAGCTCGCGGTGCTAAGGGAAGCCACGTCATTACGTCGCTGTATATGTCAGTTACGTCGCTACGTTTGCATAAACCTTGGCGCGAATATCGAAGCAAAAACAACACGGAAGAAGCAGCAGCAGCAACAACAACAATAATAATAATGGATGACTTCGCGTTTGTACAGCTGCTGCTTCTCGTCGCTTAAAAATGGCGATCTTTCGTGGTCTTGTTATTGTTGTTGGTCTTAACAACTCCGCCCCCCCGCTGACATAAGCGGTTCTTTCCTCTGGCCCAGCAGAGAGTTGGTGCTAGCCTGGAACCATTTTTTCTGGCCCCAGAGCCAGTTCTTTGTCAGTGGAAACAGAAAACCCGGTTCCAAACTAAGCACTGGCCCCGAACCAGCCCTGGAACTGATTTGGTGGAAAAGGGGCATGAGTGAAGTCCACGAGTGACGTCCTCTTGTAAAAGTCTCCATCAGTTTTCCTCACCTCCAAGTAGAACTTTGACAGTATTTCCGCTATTGCTCTCTTTTCCAGTTTTTCGATGTCCGTTGATCTGTTTTTCTCTTGTGAATATGCATGAAGAATATCTAGTTAAGTTTTGGTAACCTTTCAGGTGTTCAGTATGTCTTTTTCTTTAAATCTTCCACTTTTAATGAAGCAACCCTCACGGCCATGTTTGTGTACAAACTGTCAGTCAGTCACTCACTAGTGCAGAAGTTTTACATCTCCGACATGTCTCTTTTCCAGCTTTTCCATACAGTATATTTAATGTGGAAGATTAAATATGTGAAGAATGTCCAGGGAAGTTTTGGTTGCCTTTAGGGTGTTCAGTGCATCTTTCTCTTTCAAAATATATCTTCTGCTTTTAATCTTCTGCTTTTAACGAAGCAAACTTCGCAGCCAAGTTTGTGCACAAACTGTTGCAGTCACTCACTAGCGCAGAAGTTTTACATCTCTGGCATGTTTCTTTTCCAGTTTTTCGATGCACATTGGTATGTTTTTCTCTTGTAAATATGCAGAATATCTAATGAAGTTTTGGTAGCCTTTCGGGTGTTCAGCACGTCTTTAATTTCAGTTTATTTATTTAGTGCTTAATCCGAGCACTGAATTAACCCCGTCTTCTCTCTTTCCCAGCCGACAAAGAAATGATTGCGCATGCGCGGCAGAAAAGTTGTCACTGGATCTTCGCATGAGCTCCAACGTGTGATGTTGTGTCTTAACGACGTGTAATATTATAACAATATTGCACGCTCATTCTCCATTAGGAAGAGTGGCGTAATACATGGAGGATAAGCGATATGATAACAGTATTGCATGCCATCAAAAAACCCACTAGAAGGGAATAGAACATACATTTTTATTCCATGGAAAAAGTGGCTCATATGTATAATAATGAATAATATCTAATGAGAGCAGGCAGTGCCCGAGGTTAGCTGAGGGAAAAAAAATGCATCGCAGCGGATTCCTGAAGCCAAAGGAAGAAAATGATAAGGCGATCTTATTAAAAGTTACTTTTGTAAACTCCTGACTGCATTGTATTTAAAGTTCTGCTATAACGCAGCTGTTAATGAACTGTAAAAGTAAGTGTTAGCGAGAGTATACACACAATTCTTCTTCTCTTCTTCAGAAACTAATTTCCTTTTGCAGTTTCAGTTCAGAGGAAGTTTGTTACCTGCAGATAAAATCGAACCGTATACACTACTGTTCAAAAGTTTGGGGTCACTTTGAAATGTCCTTATTTTTGAAAGAAAAGCACTGTTCTTTTCAATGAAGATCACTTTAAACTAATCAGAAATCCACTCTATACATTGCTAATGTGGTAAATGACTATTCTAGCTGCAAATGTCTGGTTTTTGGTGCAATATCTCCATAGGTGTATAGAGGCCCATTTCCAGCAACTCTCACTCCAGTGTTCTAATGGTACAATGTGTTTGCTCATTGCCTCAGAAGGCTAATGGATGATTAGAAAACCCTTGTACAATCATGTTAGCACAGCTGAAAACAGTTGAGCTCTTTAGAGAAGCTATAAAACTGACCTTCCTTTGAGCAGATTGAGTTTCTGGAGCATCACATTTGTGGGGTCGATTAAATGCTCAAAATGGCCAGAAAAATGTCTTGCCTATATTTTCTATTCATTTTACAACTTATGGTGGTAGGGTGGTACGGTGGTGTAGTGGTTAATTGACCGTAGGTGTGAATGTGAACGTGAATGGTTGTCTGTGTCTATGTGTCAGCCCTGTGATGACCTGGCGACTTGTCCAGGGTGTACCCCGCCTTTCGCCCGTAGTCAGCTGGGATAGGCTCCAGCTTGCCTGCGACCCTGTAGAACAGGATAAAGCAGCTAGAGATAATGAGAATGAGATAATGGTGGCACGGTGGTGTAGTGGTTAGTGCTGTTGCCTCACAGCAAGAAGGTCCGGGTTCGAGCCCCGTGGCCGGCGAGGGCCTTTCTGTGTGGAGTTTGCATGTTCTCCCCGTGTCCGCGTGGGTTTCCTCCGGGTGCTCCGGTTTCCCCCACAGTCCAAAGACATGCAGGTTAGGTTAACTGGTGACTCTAAATTGACCGTAGGTGTGAATGTGAGTGTGAATGGTTGTCTGTGTCTATGTGTCGGCCCTGTGATGACCTGGCGACTTGTCCAGGGTGTACCCCGCCTTTCGCCCGTAGTCAGCTGGGATAGGCTCCAGCTTGCCTGCGACCCTGTAGAACAGGATAAAGCAGCTAGAGATAATGAGAATGAGATAATGGTGGTACGGTGGTGTAGTGGTTAGTGCTGTCGCCTCACAGCAAGAAGGTCCGGGTTCGAGCCCCGTGGCCGGCGAGGGCCTTTCTGTGCAGAGTTTGCATCTTCTCCCCGTGTCCGCGTGGGTTTCCTCCGGGTGCTCCGGTTTCCCCCACAGTCCAAAGACATGCAGGTTAGGTTAACTGGTGACTCTAAATTGAGCGTAGGTGTGAATGTGAGTGTGAATGGTTGTCTGTGTCTATGTGTCAGCCCTGTGATGACCTGGCGACTTGTCCAGGGTGTACCCCGCCTTTCGCCCGTAGTCAGCTGGGATAGGCTCCAGCTTGCCTGCGACCCTGTAGAACAGGATAAAGCGGCTAGAGATGAATGAACTTATGGTGGTAAATAAAAGTGTGACTTTTCATGGAAAACACAAAATTGTCTGGGTGACCCGAAACTTTTGAACGGTAGTGTATATTTCATACTTTAGGAGGTATTTTCCTGTTACTATACTTGAGGAAGATTATTGTGGCATGGACGTTTATTTATACACCACAGATTTCATCCAGTGTGTTGGTTGCATCATTTTATTTCTGTTATTTTAAACCAGTAAGTGTGAATTTATTCACGTTATTTATTATCTCTTCGACACATTTTGAGGTCGATTAAATGCATGAAGCTATATTTAAATAATTACATACCATAATAAATCAAAGTAATTCAGCCGTTATAAAGCAAATGCTTGTTAAAGGGATCTGCAAAGTCCTTTTGCGAATGCTAAATCTGTTATTATTTTTGCCCCAAAGAACAAGATCAATAATTTTTCAAATCAACCTAAAAGAAGATTTTTTATGCATTATTTATTTATTTAAGCCCTGTGATGACCTGGCGACTTGTCCAGGGTGTACCCCGCCTTTCGCCCGTAGTCAGCTGGGATAGGCTCCAGCTTGCCTGCGACCCTGTAGAAGGATAAAGCGGCTAGAGATAATGAGATGAGATGAGATGAGATTTATTTATTTAAGGCTGCAGCGCTGTTGGATTTTCTTGATTCGAATTAATCCGTAGTTGTTTTTTCATGACCTTACCTTAAAGCAGCTATGTTGATTAAGCTGATGTGTAGCTGTTGTTGTTTCTATGGAAACAACTTACACAAGTTGCATATAAAGTAGGGCTGTCGAAATTAACACGATGAGAATAATAATGCGTTAATGCAAATTCCTTTTAACGCCACTAATTTTTTTGATGTGAGATTAACGCATTCACATTCTGTGCCCCTCCCCCATGGGTTGGGAAATCAGGAAGTGATGTAGCGCGAGCGATGTAGCAAGTACTTGGTTGGCGTAAATCGTGATAAAGTGCACTTACGTACAGAATCAACTTCTATTGTTGCATTCTGACTGCTTACATACAGTGGTGCTTGAAAGTTTGTGAACCCTTTAGAATTTCCTACATTCCTGCATAAATATGACCTAAAACATCATCATATTTTCACACAAGTCCTAAAAGTGGATAAAGAGAACCCAGTTAAACAAATGAGACAAAAATATTATACTTGGTCACTTATTTATTGAGGAAAATGATCCAATATTACATATCTGTGAGTGGCAAAAGTATGTGAACCTCTAGGATTAGCAGTTAATCTGAAGGTGAAATTAGAGTCAGGTGTTTTCAGTCAATGGGATGACAATCAGGTGTGAGTGGGCACCCTGTTTTATTTAAAGAACAGGGATCTATCAAAGTCTGATCTTCACAACACATGTTTGTGGAAGTGTATCATGACACGAACAAAGGAGATTTCTGAGGACCTCAGAAAAAGCGTTGTTGATGCTCATCAGGCTGGAAAAGGTTACAAAACAATCTCTAAAGAGTTTGGACTCCACCAATCCACAGTCAGACAGATTGTGTACAAATGGAGGATATTCAAGAGCATTGTTACCCTCCCCAGGAGTGGTCGACCACCAAAGATCACTCCATGAGCAAGGTGTGTAATAGTCGGTGAGGTCACAAAGGACCCCAAGGTAACTTCTAAGCAACTGAAGACCTCTCTCACATTAACATTAGCCAATGTTCATGAGTCCACCATCAGGAGAACACTGAACAACAGTGGTGTGCATGGCAGGGTTGCAAGGAGAAAGCCACTGCTCTCCAAAAAGAACATTGCTGCTCATCTGCAGTTTGCTAAAGATCATGTGGACAAGCCAGAAGGCTATTGGAAAATGTTTTGTGGACAAATGAGATCAAAATAGAACTTTTTGGTTTCAATGAGAAGCGTTATGTTTGGAGAAAGGAAAGCACTGCATTCCAACATAAGAACCTTATCCCTTCTGTGAAACATGGTGGTGGTAGTATCATGGTTTGGGCCTGTTTTGCTGCATCTGGGCCAGGATGGTTTGCCATCATTGTTGGAACAAGGAATTCTGAATTATACCAGCGAATTCTAAAGGAAAATGTCAGGACATCTGTCCATGAACTGAATCTCAAGAGAAGGTGAGTCATGCAGCAAGACAGCAATCCTAAGCATACAAGTCATTCTACCAAAGAATGGTTAAAGAAGAATAAAGTTAATGTTTTGGAATGGCCAAGTCAAAGTCCTGACCTTAATCCAATCGAAATGTTGTGGAAGGACCTGAAGCGAGCAGTTCATGTGAGGAAACCCACCAACATCCCAGAGTTGAAGCTGTTCTGTATGGAGGAATGGGCTAAAATTCCTTCAAGCCGGTGTGCAGGACTGATCAAAGGTTCACATACTTTTGCCACTCACAGATATGTAATATTGGATCATTTTCCTCAATAAATAAATGACCAAGTATAATATTTTTATCTCATTTGTTTAACTGGGTTCTCTTTATCTACTTTTAAGACTTGTGTGAAAATCCGATGATGTTTTAGGTCATATTTATGCAGAAATATAGAAAATTCTAAAGGGTTCACAAACTTTCAAGCACCACTGTAAAATGTGTGTATTTTTTATTTGCTTTCGAAGGTGCAGAGGGGAGAAAAGACGACATGTTAAGGTCCAGGTTTGTTTTATTCTGAGAAATTTGTGAGTTTTGTAAAAGTGTGTATAAATGCAGTTTTTGCTCAAGAATGTTCTGTATATTTACCAGTGAGTTATTGTATTTTACTGGAAAACATCTTTTTGAGCTGTGTGGCTTAACAAATATATTTATTCGGGTTTTCTATTTTTATTTTCTTTCTTTAAAGATTGCCATGACTGTTGTCCAGAGTCCACATCACTGAGTGTGTTTAATTTATTTTATTGTATAGTTGAGGCTCGAAGTTAAAGCTAGACAGCCTTTCGATTTCATAAAATCGGTGAAATTTAGTTCCCTCTGAAATGTGGTGATTGTGATATATGTTTATTTGTGTAATATCTCACAAAAAATATCAGGCCATTCTGTGGCTGGGAAGTTATTTAATTTGAGGGGATTAAAGCTAATAATGTGCATGAAATCGCTTGCTTTGCGCAGTCAAGCAGACAGAGGAAGTCCGTGTGTGTGTGTGTGCATGCACAGGTTTACCTTTGACCGTGCACTGACAGTTCCATCATTCTGTCGCTAAACGAACAGCTGATCACACCGAGGTCCTCGCTGACCGCCGATATTTATTAGTTTGGTCCTGTGTTTCCTTTCCTTCGTATATAACATAACGTCGGTCTTTCACGTTTCATTCGCACACTCACGTCCTCCATTTTCCTCTCCTGTTTCAAATTTGTATCCCACAATGCCTTGCGCGAACGGGGAAAGCCCACCACGTCATGCATGATGTAGTATCTTGTATTGCGTCATGGTGAAGCAGGAAAAAATAGTGGAGAATTTAGGGCCACGTGGCCCTAAATTCATTAATTGTTGTATTAAAAAAACTAATAAAATTGGAAGTTTGTGATTCGAATTCAGTAGCTTTCGGTCCACTAAACAAAAATAATTGGGTGTCGGGAAAATTCTTTTAATGGCCCACACTTGAAAAATCTGAAAGGCAGTCTAGCTTTAAGTACAGAACTAGAGGAAAATCCTATATTGTTTTGTTCACACTGAATTGTGCTAAACCCTCAAAATTATAAAGTTAACACTGCATTACCATAACCTTTTGAATTTCCAACCCGTTACGTAATTAATACAGAAATGTAACCTTTCTCAGTTTGAACAAATTGGGAAAAAAAGAAAGATTCTGATAATTACTAAGCACCATTTTCAAACTGTAGTGACAATTTCCAGGCTTGCTGCGTGTGTGTGTGTGCGTATTCCTCCACCCCGTCTTCTCCTAATGAACTTGATGTGTCTATAACTGATGGTTTGCTAGGCAGGGGGTCAGAAGTAATTACCCAGACAAGGACAAAAGCAGCGTGTTCGGAGGAGGAGGAGCAGGCGAGGTGTGGTGTGGTGTCATATTAACGGCATCCTGAAAGAAGTTTGGCCCAGAAGACGAGCTGAGGAGATGACAGGGTCAAAAGGTTACACAAAGGCAGTGATGTCATGCATTTAGAGATATGGACAATTACTTTTTTCTTCATTTCTGTTTTTTCATACTGTATCTGTGTTTTGTATTCCGTTTGTATACACTCACTCTGAAAAGAATGAAAAACAACTTGAAAAGTTGTAAACTACATACGTACTCAATACTCCACATATTGAGTAATTTTGTACGCAAACCCAACCATTATCAGATATTTCAGCCGAGGTGGTGGGCTTTACAAAAGAAGGACAGGATATCTGATTTAGCACATAGCAATGAAAGGTCTATCAAATTTAGAAAGCCAGTTGATTATTAGATTTAGTTATTAGTGTAATAATAACAGCGACTTTTCTACCGACATTAAAATAATTAAATAATACTGGCTGGCGTTGAGTGGTATATCAGATATATTCCATTCAGCTAGCGTGCTATTGAACGAGTCGAAGACAAGTATCTGAATGGAATGTATCTAATAGACCACGGAAAAAGCCAGCCAATATTATTATTATTATACATATACATTCCTTTTGGGTGTTCAACGTGTCTATTTCTTTCAAAATTCTCTCAAAATCTTCCAGATTTAATGAAGCAAACCTGGCAGCCATGTTTGTTTACAAATTGTCCCAGTCACTTGCTACCGCGGAAGTTTTACGTCTCTGACATGTGACATCATGTTGTCTTGGCAACCATGCAATATCCATCCATCCATCCATCCATCCATCCATCCATCCATCCATCCATCCATCCATCTTCTGCCGCTTATCCGGATCCAGGCAGCCTAAGCAGAGCAGCCCAGACTTCCCTTTCCCCGGCCACCTCCACCAGCTCTTCCGGGGGAATACCGAGGCGTTCCCAGGCCAGCCGAGAGATGTAATCTCTCCAGCGTGTCCTGGGTCTGCCCCGGGGTCTCCTCCCGTTGGGGCATGCTCAGAAAACCTCCCTTGGGAGGTGTCCAGGGGGCATCCTAACAAGGTGCCCAAACCACCTCAACTGACTCCTTTTGATGTGGAGGAGCAGCGGTTCTACTCCGAGTCTCTCCTGAATGACCAAGCTTCTCACCCTGTCTCTAAGGGAGAGCCCAGCCACCCTGCGGAGAAAACTCATTTTTCTACCACTTGTATCTGCGATCTCATTCTTTTGGTCACTACCCATAGCTTGTGACCATAGGTGAGAGTGGGAACGTAGATGGACCAGTAAAAAACCATGCAATATCATAAACCATATTCAACGCTGGTTTTCCATTGGGTAGAGTGATGCAATGCACGTAGGATAAGTGATATGCTAACAATATTGCATGCTATTAAACCAAATGGAACCTGTTAGAAGGGAATAGAACACATTTTTATTCCATCGAAAAAGTGTCCTGTATGTATAATAATATTCTATATGCTTTATTTCTAGCACAACATTTTTGTCTTATTATCTTCAAGAAGGATAAAGAAAAGAGACAAAATTATTCGAATTATGTTCTGACATGTGAATCCTGGAGAATTACTGGTCCCCGTGAATGTGGATTATGATATTGAGTCATCGTGTTTCTACATTGGCTCTATTTTGTCGCTATTGAACTTTACTGCCATTACTGGATTTTAAGATATATGGCATTCTTGAGCACAGACTTCTGCCAAGGCCAAATGCCATATCTCGCAACTTTAGTGGAAGTGAAACTAAATTCTTAGGCAATGGGCATGCTACAGGTCGCAATGTTTGTGAAAATGAGGCGTTTGGTGGTGATGCTTCCCTGAGTTTCAGGAAGTATTCCCAACCCCATCTGCAAGTATTCGCCACTTAGTTTGCTGAAGAAAACATTGCCACTAAATTTCAGTGCATGCATTGAAATTTTCTGCGACGTTTTTGGCCACTCACAAGGCAGAGACGCACCAAAAAACAACTTGAGAAGCTCAGAGAATTTTCACTGTGCACTGCACGATTAGTGGCAATGCTACCAACTTTTTATCACCAAGTATTCGCAAACCCATTGCGAGCTGTCGTGTGACCAGGGCTTTAGATCTGCCCCATGACTCAGAGCCGCTTCAAGATTTATTGGGTTTATTTATTTATTATTTATTTAACTTCGCCTATTAAAATATAAGCTGGTGCCCACAACAGCTTCACCAATTACTGTGGGCCTGAAAAAAAAAATACAAAAGTATATTAAACATTAACACAATTAATTGCAGCAGCTGACTGCAGTTGCCAAACTACGGCTGGTATTGCACTTTAAATAGTTTTCCAAGTACGAGTAGTAAGAGTTCAGTAGCAATCAGCCTGTCCTTATACACTGTAAAATATAATAAGTTGACTTTACTTAAAAAAAATATGCAAAGTCGTTGCCTCAAAAAAAGTCATTTATGTTGATTTAGATAAATTAGATTGGGTTAACTTATTTTTTGTGAGTTTGCAGTACTCAAATTAACTTAGATTAGTTTGATTACATTAACTTATTTTTTGTGAGTTTGCAGTACTCAAATTAACTTAGATTAGTTTGATTACATTAACTTATTTATTGTGAGTTTGCAGTACTCATCTTATATAATTTTGATTACATTAACTTATTTATTTTAAGTTTACAGTACTCAAATCAATGGCTTTCAGATATCTTTTTTCATAAATTTAACTTAATATTCATGAATTGTGAAAGCTTAATTCTCTAGTTTTACTCATCCTTCATATTGAGGCCAATTTAACTTTAATTTTCTTGACCAAAGAGTTTTGCGAAAGACAATAGGACACATGCTAATTTAATTTAAAAAAAAAAACACACACAATACAAGGTAATGAGCCCCCAAACAAATGAATGGTGAACACATTGGATTTACTTTGCAATTAACATTTATTTTAAATGCTAAACAACGCATCATTTAAGGCTCTGGAAACATGTTCCACTTTTGTTAATCCTGGTGCATGTGCTGAAAAGACCGCGCGTAGATGGGGCAGGTCTGCGCATGTCTAAACACAACGCCCAAAGGACTCTGGGACAATAAATTATATTTTCTAATTTAACTGAAGTGGAGTACACTAAGTTAAGCGTGTTCTCCAACTTGAAATTAGCAGTTATTTATTTAATATTAGTGTTGACAACAGGTTGATGATTTCTAAGTTTGATTCACTAATCATTTCTAATTAATTTGAATATTATTGTGTATAGTGTAGTTTTCAGAGCAGATGAAAGGAAGATTGAGAATGAATTTTGTTCCGTGTCTCTGAATGCATTCAATTCTCTGTATCAGGTCGATTGACTGAGGACACCACACCTGTGTTGCATATCCAATAGCAGGTCGTACTGTAGTTAAGTAGATGGTCCGGCGTATACGATAGCTCTGTAATTGACTTGCGCAGCATCGTGCAAAGCCGAGTAGTTTATTGGCTTTAGCACAGCGGTCTAACACATGTTTGGTCCATGTCAAATTGCAACTAATCCAGACACCAAGATATTTTTCAGCTGATGTATCTTCTAAGGTGTTACCGTCCAGTTGATAAGATGTTTCTACAGGATTGATTTTTCTCGTTATCCGTTGACTTTTACACTTGTCTGGGTTAAAGAGAAGGCCAGAAGTTGTAGACCAGATTTCGCAGCTATTTAGATCTTTTTGATGGGCAGCATTGTCTGAGATGGAGTCTATACGTCTGAAGATCATGGTGTCATCAGCAAATGCAGCACACTTGGAATTGCTTACGATATCAGGCAAGTCATTTACATACAGCAAAAACAGGATAGGTCCAAGAATCGAGCCCTGAGGAACTCCAGATGTAACAGTTTTCTCAGAAGATGTTACCCCAAGGGCAATTACCCTTTGTCTTCGGTTGGCGAGATACGACTTCAGCCATTTAAGGAGATTTCCCAATATGTTAAAACTGTGTATCTTCCTAATCAGAGCAGCATGGTTCACTTTATCAAAAGCTTTGGTCATGTCCAAATAAACAGCATCAGTCTGCTTCCCAGCATCCAGGAGAACTCCATTGTGCTCAAGCACTTTGATGAGTTGTGTAGTACAAGACTTCCCTGGTAGGAAGCCATGTTGTGCATCATTAATTAACTCCAGTAAGTGATCACGCATATCGATGACAATAGATAGCTCTAGAATCTTCGAAACTATCGGGAAGAGGGAAATCGGTCGATAGTTTTCAACCTGGATTTTGTCGTCCTTTTTATGGATGGGTATGATGTTAGCCAGCTTCCAGTCATCAGGGAGGGTGCCAGAGCTAAGCGACAGGTTAAATAGTTGGGTGAGTGACGGAGCGATCTCTTCAGCTACCCCTTTTAGCAGGCGAGAGGTGATTCCGTCAGGGCCAGCGGCTTTGTTAACATCCAGTGACTTAAGAACATCAGATACTTCACTCACGGACAGACATATATCTGTCAGCTCTAAACCTTGAGATGAAGATTGGGTGGAAGAAAGATCTTCCAGTGTTCGATGACTAAAAACGGAAGCAAAATGTTCATTGAACAGTTCCGCTACTTCAGGTGGTGTTGAGGCAGTTTAAACACTGGAAGAATCTCTAGCTGTATCTTGGTTGCATCCCCTAAAGACACGCTTCAGTACACTAGCTGCTTTACTGTTGATCTTGAAGACAGACCAAAACCTTTTTGGATTAGCCTTGAGGTCTGTGACCAGAGAGTTGAAGTATGCTTCTCGGCTCTCCCTTACCGTTTTCTTGACCACTGCATGCAGTTTCTTGAACTTTTCCGTGAGGACTTCGGTTGGGGGGCGGCACGGTGGTGTAGTGGTTAGCGCTGTCGCCTCACAGCAAGAAGGTCCGGGTTCGAGCCCCGTGGCCGGCGAGGGCCTTTCTGTGCGGAGTTTGCATGTTCTCCCCGTGTCCACGTGGGTTTCCTCCAGGTGCTCCGGTTTCCCCCACAGTCCAAAGACATGCAGGTTAGGTTAACTGGTGACTCTAAATTGACCGTAGGTGTGAGTGTGAATGGTTGTCTGTGTCTATGTGTCAGCCCTGTGATGACCTGGCGACTTGTCCAGGGTGTACCCCGCCTTTCGCCCGTAGTCAGCTGGGATAGGCTCCAGCTTGCCTGCGACCCTGTAGAACAGGATAAAGCGGCTAGAGATAATGAGATGAGATGAGACTTCAGTTGGAGAAAATTTCATCTTATGACGAATTGTTTCCTTTTTCTTGACGGCGTGAAGAATATCACTAGTTATCCATGGTGATGAATGTCTACCTTTAAGCCTTTTAGTTGGGTTCTTTCTTGACCCATACTAGACCCTTCCACCAAGTTTCATAGAAATTGGGTTAACCATCTTCGATTTGCAGATCATTTTATAAACAATGTAGTTGTAGGAAATTTTAGTTTGGAAGATGTTTAATTCATTAGGTATTGTGAGTGGTCTCAGTGGTTTTGTGTAACATGTAGAAACGTTTCTACAACATTGCAGCAACATTTCTTTAAAATGGTGTAGTGTTCTACAATCTCTGTAATGATTCCAGCAGGAACCGTCATTGAACCACAATTTTCTTGAAGATGAAGAATCCTGTCCTCATTTCTTTTTTGAGAAATAATGCCATCTAAACCAGTGCTTGAAGGTCATTTTCACACTTGTGTAGAATTCTTGTCTGGAATTGGAGCTGCTTGGACCGTGAGTGTGTTATGATTGTTGAAGTATGTACAGTTCTTTTGAAAAATGTGATCAGGAATTCACTTCCAGCAAACCGTAGTGCGTTCTGCATGAGGTGTGGAATCTCAGCACTGCCTGCTGGGTAACGGATTGTTTCAACTTGTCACGTTACTTACCAAGGCAGCACGGTGGTGTAGTGGTTAGCAATGTCGCCTCACAGCAAGAAGGTTCTGGGTTTGAGCCCAGCGGCTGACGGGGACCTTTCTGTGCGGAGTTTGCATGTTCTCCCCGTGTCTGTGTGGGTTTCTTCTGGGTGCTCTGGTTTCCCCCACAGTCCAAAGACATGCAGGTTAGGTTAATTGGTGGCTCTAAATTGACCGTAGGTGTGAATGTGTGTGTGAATGGTTGTGTGTCTCTATGAGTGCGTTTACATGCACATAGAGAAAATCGAATTTCTGCCGTTGCTCGACTGAAATCGAAGTTCTAAATGGCATGGAAACACCTTAGCTCGGCTGAAATCGAACCGAACTTGATTTCTCGTAATCGAGCTACACGACCTAGATTATGCGATTTTTGCCGAGCTACGGTACTTAGTGCATGTATACCCTATCGAGCTACGTAGTCGAGCTACTTACTTCAGCACTGCCCCTTCCGGAAGTGACGAGTGATGAGACCACAAGCGGGAAACACAACAGCCTCGGTTGAAAAAAAAAAAAACCCAGCCTCGGTCGGCATGACACGTCACCTTAGCTGCCACTTTATTAGGAACACTTGTGTCTGGGCATGTACGCAGTGCCGTATTAAGCCAATGCGGAGCCCCTGGGCACTATACCTCAAGTGCCCCCCCCCCCCCCCACCACCACCACCCTGCGCGCACGCGTTCAGTAACCTCCTGCACACACTCACAAACCTTGCCCTTTGCTGTCAAAAATAGTAGCACATACATAAACAATAGTACACATAAACAAGGTCATTCTTCCTCATTGAAAATTTATTAAGTAGGCTACATCAGCCCATCAAATTCACTGAAAACAAACAACGATATGCATGTAGGCATATTGAAATGTTTTATTAAAAAATGAGCAGCATATATTTGTATATCTCAATAAAAACCTTCAAAGCATCCATACTCTATTCTTTCCACATTAAAATGTCTCAATTCAAAATGTGTATCAATTCAAACAGCATCAGCAATTTAAACAGCATCCATCTACAGTGGTGCTTGAAAGTTTGTGAACCCTTTAGAATTTTCTTTACTTCTGCTTAAATATGACCCAAAACATCAGATTTTCACACAAGTCCTAAAAGTAGATAAAGAGAACCCAATTAAACAAATGAGACAAAAAAAATTATACTTGGTCATTTATTTATTGAGGAAAATGATCCAATATTGCATATCTGTGAGTGGCAAAAGTATGTGAACCTTTGCTTTCAGTATCTGGTGTGACCCCCTTGTGCAGCAATAACTGCAACTAAACGTTTGCGGTAACTGTTGATCAGTCCTGCACACCGGCTTGGAGGAATTTTAGCCCGTTCCTCCATACAGAACAGCTTCAACTCTGGGATGTTGGTGGGTTTCTTCACATGAACTGCTCGCTTCAGGTCCTTCCACAACATTTCCATTGGATTAAGGTCAGGACTTTGACTTGGCCATTCCAAAACATTAACTTTATTCTTCTTTAACCATTCTTTGGTAGAACGACTTGTGTGCTTAGGGTCGTTGTCTTGCTGCATGATCCACCTTCTCTTGAGATTCAGTTCATGGACAGATGTCCTGACATTTTCCTTTAGAATTCACTGGTATAATTCACAATTCATTGTTCCATCAATGATGGCAAGCCGTCCTGGCCCAGATGCAGCAAAACAGGCCCAAACCATGATACTACCACCACCATGTTTCACAGATGGGATAAGGTTCTTATGCTGGAATGCGGTGTTTTCCTTTCTCCAAAGATAACACTTCTCATTTAAACCAAAAAGTTCTATTTTGGTCTCATCTGTCCACAAAACATTTTTCCAATAGCCTTCTGGCTCGTCCACGTGATCTTTAGCAAACTGCAGACGAGCAGCAATGTTCTTTTTGGAGAGCAGTGGCTTTCTCCTTGCAACCCTGCCATGCACACCATTGTTGTTCAGTGTTCTCCTGATGGTGGACTCATGAACATTAACATTAGCCAATGTGAGAGAGGCCTTCAGTTGCTTAGAAGTTACCCTGGGGTCCTTTGTGACCTCACCGACTATTACACGCTTTGCTCTTGGAGTGAGCTTTGTTGGTCGACCAATCCTGCGGAGGGTAATAATGGTCTTGAATTTCCTCCATTTGTACACAATCTGTCTGACTGTGGATTGGTGGAGTCCAAACTCCTTAGAGATGGTTTTGTAACCTTTTCCAGCCTGATGAGCATCAACAATGCTTTTTCTGAGGTCCTCAGAAATCTCCTTTGTTTGTGCCATGATACACTTCCACAAACATGTGTTGTGAAGATCAGACTTTGATAGATCCCTGTTCTTTAAATAAAACAGGGTGCCCACTCACACCTGATTGTCATCCCATTGATTGAAAACACCTGACTCTAATTTCACCTTCAGATTAACTGCTAATCCTAGAGGTTCACATACTTTTGCCACTCGCAGATATGTAATATTGGATCATTTTCCTCAATAAATAAATGACCAAGTATAATATTTTTGTCTCATTTGTTTAACTGGGTTCTCTTGATCTACTTTTAGGACTTGTGTGAAAATCTGATGATGTTTTAGGTCATATTTATGCAGAAATATAGAAAATTCTAAAGAGTTCACAAACTTTCAAGAACCACTGTACATATGTGTATCAATTCAAAGAGTATCTGTTCTGTATGAACCTAGACATGTTCTCCCCATAGCGCAGGATCAGTTGAAATAGAGAAGTGTTCTACTGGCGTCGGCTGCGCTGGGTTGACATCCATAACACCCTCGTCTTCCTTCTCGTCACCATGGTGTGAACTGATCTCTACCTGGCTTAAAGTGGCTTCGCACATATCCTCCTCCCCGGCTTCAGCGCTGGTAGTGACAGCAGTTGTCGATGTTTTTATAAAAAAAACGATCTAACACTGGAACATTTTTAATTGCAGCTACACGCCTGGAGTCTTTCTCTTTTTTTAATTTTCTCTTCGCACAACCACTCAATTGATGTCTGTCCATTTTTCATTTCTACCGCGGTTTTAAAAAAATTGATACATTTCACCATAGGTGGACTGGCTCAACTGACAGGTTGAGGAAAGGGGGGTTAATGGTCACATAGGCCACTCTTGCTCAGAATTATGATTATTGTTGTTGTTCTTATGAAATTAGTGTTCATAATGAATTATATATGACTATTTAACAATGTCAAGTGTATAACCATTTTAAGTGTACAAACATTCACGAAAAATATTTTTAAAGTTTCTGTCATGTGGTGCCCCCCCCCCCACTGGCTGTGAGTGGTTAGTGCCCCTGGGCACTGTGCCGCAGGCCCATATAGTTAATCCGGCCTTGCATGTACGCACCCATTTCCAATTAGTTGGTAAGTTATTTGCAGGGTGCGATTTGTCAAAAAACCAGAAGGGGGAATGTTTTTTTTTTTTTAAATCATGAAACGTCACAAAATTAAGGTAACAATAGGCTAACAGCTCAATAACATCCGATGATATCAAATGAATAACACTAAATGAAAACGAACACTAAACCAGAGATAGTAAATTCATCTTCCTATCTCTCTGACTAAAGACATGAACACTAACACAACAAAGTTCGCATTGCTTGTCGCGTTGCTGTGATGTTTCTCTCCCTCCGGATTAAATGGACAGTGATTCGAAAATCACTAAAATACATGAATACTAAATAAACAGTTTGCTCTGATGGCGCAGTTCACATTGTGCGCAGCTTTCCGATTTAAGCTGTTTTTTTTCTCATCCTTATACTTCCTGTTTCATGGACTGTAACGGATTTGCTTATTTAGTAATTTTAATACAGAATTTACTTTGAAATTATAATCAGACACTCCAACGCCCCCCCTAAAAAAAAAAAATCAGATCTGCGCGATTCAGCCGTGAAAAAGGCGGCATCCGCCAAAAGGCGCGCTGTTTGCATCCCTGCATAGAACGCAAAGATGTTATTATTTGCTGGGGATGTTTGTGAACATCAAAGCTGCCACTTCGGGTCATTTTGAAAGTGAGTGCAATGTAGACCATAGAAAATTGTGTCACAACATGCCTGTCATGTCAACTTTTTTTTGGTTTGTTTGTTTTATTGACGGGGTTGTCCCTGAGGATTTTTTTTTCAGCAGAGATAAAAACCAGAGGGGGGGGATGATCCCCACCATCCCCCCCAGCAAATCGCACCCAGGTTATTAGCATGTTAGCAGGCTAACAGTTAATATGTTCACCATTACAGATCAACTTCAACTTAGTGGCCATTTCATTAGGAACACTTCTGTTCGTACATACAAACTACAAACACTCTTCTTGTGAACACGGAACTGATAACTTTGTTTATACTCTTGAATAGCTCTTCTTCATGACGACAACCGGAAGTGTACCAACACGATGGGGCGTGTAGCGCCACCTGTGGCTCGGGTGCACAATGTACCTCACACAATAGCTCGATTTCCTTGTGTGCATGTAGGATTGGATTTCTCTGGCACCCCTGCTGGGACCCTTAGCTCGATTACCGACAGCAGCTCGATTTGGATGTGCATGTAAACGTACTGTATGTGTCAGCCCTGCAACAATCTGGTGATCACCCATAGTCAGCTGGGATAGGCTACAGCTTGCCTGCGACCCTGCACAGGAAAAGTGGTTATGGATAATGGATGGATGGACGTTACTTACTGTTTCTACTTCTGTCATGCTGAGGGAAGGGTTATTAGCTCATACGGCTGACAAGCTTATGCCATCATGTGTTGTCCAGTGTCATCCACATTTCACAAAAATCGCTTCTTCTCTCTCAATTCTTCACCGATTTTTATTCTTTTTGGCAGGAAGGTAGGTCTGCTTTGGGTACATATACTATAGCTTCTACCCAAATTTGCATAATTGCAATTAATAATGAAGATATGGAGTAATTAATCAATCCCTAATGAGCAGTTTCTACACAAATCGCTTCTTCTCTCTCAATTCTTCACCGATTTTGATTATCTCTGGTATGAAGGTAGGGGGACCTAGGGTGCATATAACTTCCACCCAGATTTGCTTCATTACAATTATTAATGGAGTTATGGACTAATTAAGCCTTAATGAGCAGTTCAACAAAAATCGCTTCTTCTCGGTCAATTCTTCACCGTTTTGGATTCTTTCTGGCAAATAGGTCGGTATTCCTAGGGTAGATATAGAATCTATATATAGCTTGTATATAGTGTATATAGCTTGCAACATTTATTTTGCAAGATGGCCCACTTTAGATCGTTCCTTCTGGACTAGACGGGGCCAGAATGAGCTACGCCGTTATTGATGGTCTCGTTATGGTTACTGAAGCATCATGAAAAAGCACACGTCCCATACCGGCATGTGTAGCTTCTTACACAAGATTGGCTACTCATTTGCACATGTTCCTGCATGATGACATGCTGTGCGTCCAAAAAGTACTGCTCTTCATTCTCTTGAGTGCTGGCACAACAGGGGGGGGAAAAAAACATCAAATGAAAGAACCTAGTGTCTATCAATTTGCAAACCCTGCATGCACAAAAGTGACAGATGGAATGTGAAAAGAAATCTGCGTTTATGAGCCCCTCCTCCAAACAAGCCCAGAATCTGTCTTGAGTGAATCTGAGGGTTTGAGGACTTGGGCTGAGTGTGAAAAGCAAAGGACAATTCAACAGCCAGTTAGACTGTCAAATCAAACATGATGTGTGTTGCACAAATAAATCCAGCTTCTAAATACAGTGGTGCTTGAAAGTTTGTGAACTCTTTAGAATGTTCTATATTTCTGCATAAATATGACCTAAAACATCATCAGATGTTCACACAAGTCCTAAAAGTAGATAAAGAGAACCCAGTTAAACAAATGAGACAAAAATATTATACTTGGTCATTTATTTATTGAGGACAATATTACATATCTGTGAGTGGCAAAAGTATGTGAACCTTTGCTTTCAGTATCTGGTGTGACCCGCTTGTGCAGCAATAACTGCAACGGAATGTTTGCGTTAACTGTTGATCAGTCCTGCACACCGGCTTGGAGGAATTTTAGCCCATTCCTCCGTACAGAACAGCTTCAACTCTGGGATGTTGGTGGGTTTCCTCACATGAACTGCTCGCTTCAGGTCCTTCCTCAACGTTTTCATTGGATTAAGGTCAGGGCTTTGATTTGGCCATTCCAAAACATTAACTTTATTCTTCTTTAACCATTCTTTGGTAGAACGACTTGTGTGCTTAGGGTCGTTGTCTTGCTGCATGACCCACCTTCTCTTGAGATTCAGTTCATGGACAGATGTCCTGATATTTTCCTTTAGAATTTGCTGGTATAATTCAGAATTCATTGTTCCATCAATGATGGCAAGCCGTCCTGGCCCAGATGCAGCAAAACAGGCCCAAACCATGATACTACCACCACCACCATGTTTCACAGATGAGATAAGGTTCTTATGCTGGAATGCAGTGTTTTCCTTTCTCCAAACATAACGCTTCTCATTTAAACCAAAAAGTTCTATTTTGGTCTCATCCATCCACAAAACATTTTTCCTGTAGACTTCTGGCTTGTCCACGTGATCTTTAGCAAACTGCAGAAGAGCAGCAATGTTCTTTTTGGAGAGCAGTGGCTTTCTCCTTGCAACCCTGCCATGCACACCATTGTTGTTCAGTGTTCTCCTGATGGTGGACTCATGAACATTTATCATTAGCCAATGTGAGAGAGGCCTTCAGTTGCTTAGAAGTTACCCTGGGGTCCTTTGTGACCTCACTGACTATTACACACCTTGCTCTTGGAGTGATCTTTGTTGGTCGACCACTCCTGAGGAGGGTAACAATGCTCTTGAATTTCCTCCATTTGTACACAGTCTGTCTGACTGTGGATTGGTGAAGTCCAAACTCTTTAGAGATGGTTTTGTAACCTTTTCCAGCCTGATGAGCATCAACAACATTTTTTCTGAGGTCCTCAGAATTCTCCTTTGTTCGTGCCATGATACACTTCCACAAACGTGTTGTGAAGATCAGACTTTGATAGATCCCTGTTCTTGAAATAAAACAGGGTGCCCACTCACACCTGATTGTCATCCCATTGATTGAAAACACCTGACTCTAATTTCATCTCATTATCTCTAGCCGCTTTATCCTGTTCTATAGGGTCGCAGGCAAGCTGGAGCCTATCCCAGCTGACTACGGGCAAAAGGCTGGGTACACCCTGGACAAGTCGCCAGGTCATCACAGGGCTGACACATAGACACAGACAACCATTCACACTCACATTCACACCTACGCTCAATTTAGAGTCACCAGTTAACCTAACCTGCATGCCTTTGGACTGTGGGGGAAACCAGAGCACCTGGAGGAAACCCACGCGGACAACATGCAAACTCCACACAGAAAGGCCCTCGCCGGCCACGGGGCTCGAACCTGGACCTTCTTGCTGTGAGGCGGCAGGGCTAACCACTACACCGCCCCTGACTCTAATTTCACCTTCAAATTAACTGCTAATCCTAGAGGTTCACATACTTTTGCCACTCACAGATATGTAATATTGGATAATTTTCCTCAATAAATAAATGACCAAGTATAATATTTTTGTCTCATTTCTTTAACTGGGTTCTCTTTATCTACTTTTAGGACTTGTGTGAACATCTGATGATGTTTTAGGTCATATTTATGCAGAAATATAGAAAATTCTAAAGGGTTCACAAACTTTCAAGTACCACTGTAAATGAAATAAATCTGCTTCATGGTTCAATTTGATTCTAAATCACTTCTGAAATGACTCACTTCCACAAAACTGCTTGGTTTCATGACATTTTACCTGAAAGACACAGGCACAGATACCTCCTTTGTATTTCACACCACACACACACACACACACACACACGCACACCAGGCGTGGTTTTAAGGGCTGGCAAAAGGTGGCAATTGCCACTGTAAAAATATGTCTTGTTTAAAGTGCTAAGAGTGCAAACGGGTGCAGAGCGGCTTATAACTATACTCCAGGCACTGTATTTGAACACCACCACTTCAGTAAGTGGGATGAAGAGCAAGTTTAAGATCAGCTCAGGGTGCCGGCAGGGAGGCCAGGAATCCCCATGCCTGTTTAACTACTATTTCGACTTCGTGTTGAAGGTCGCAACTAGTGAAATTGACAAGATCTACCCAGCTGGGTGGGGCGTTGACTTTGAGTACAACATATCATACCTCTGCACTAATAGGATGCAACGGACACAAGGCTACACACGAGGGACGGAAGCCATCAAATGGCTCGCATATGCAGATGATGTAGTTGTCTTTTCTAAGTCGATAAGCAAGGCCGAGAAAGTGCTTACCATACTAAATGAGACATGCCACCGCTTTGGCCTGACGATATAGACGAAGAAAACAAAAACCCAAGTGTTTAATGATCCAATCCTTGCACGAGAACAAACGCTGTTGAGTCTGAATGGTCAACCCATCGAGAATGTGACAGTATTTACTTACCTGGGCCAGACCGTAAGCAATACAGAGGATGTGTGTTTTACTGAACACAGAATAGCTAGTGCGGCAGCAAAATTCAATGAGATGAGAGACGTGTTGACAGACTGCAGGGTGGCAATGGCTACTAGAAGAAAAATCCTAGAAGCATGTGTTCGTTCAAGACTCGTATATGGTACCCAAGCATGGCTACCGAGTGAACAACAAATTGCCAAACTTGAGACGTGCTGGTCACAATGTCTGCGAAGTATGGTGAAGGGAGGTTGGCGCAGGAAGGATGACACAGATGATGAGTTCCATTTTGTTTACTCTAATAACGATATTAGAAGAATAACGAAAACAAAACCGATCAGGGACACTATCATTATCCAACACCTCCAATGGACTGCCCATGTATGTAGGGGCGAGAACCAGAGACTCACGAAAAAGATACTGTTTGCCCTGCCCACAAGACGATATTATAGGGATCCTTGGCAAAAAGTAGCGAACCTGTTAGGAGTGACTATTGACCAAGCGAAGAGGGCAACTCAGTCGAAAAGAGAGTTCAGCAGGCTACTCCAAATGGCCTGCCTCCATGGTGACTAAAGTCACTACAGGAGAACTAACTGTACTGTACTGTACCACAGTTGCCCCCCTATTTTAAAAAGAATTATTTATTAAAACACAGTTTTGAAATTCAATTATCTATCTACAGAGATACTAAGCCCTCATCTCATCTCTACCTACCGTTATTTACGTTATTTCACACCCCACCCCACCCCCGGAATTTTGAAATGGTTTCACCCGGAGAGAGACGTTCTTCTGTTATGATTCTTCTGAATGCTCGACTTCTGATGAGGCAACGTGCTGGAGCAAAGAGGTTGGTCAAATTGTTTTCACCTGATAGAACACGGTCTTGTCCTTTCTATGTTACATGCATTTTGGTGCGCAATTATTCTTTTAGTCCAGCTATCTTCTCATCTCATCTCATTATCTGTAGCCACTTTATCCTGTTCTACAGAGTCGCAGGCAAGCTGGAGCCTATCCCAGCTGACTACGGGCGAAAGGCGGGGTACACCCTGGACAAGTCGCCAGGTCATCACAGGGCCGACACATAGACACAGACAACCATTCACACTCACATTCACACCTACGGTCAATTTAGAGTCACCAGTTAACCTAACCTGCATGTCTTTGGACTGTGGGGGAAACCGGAGCACCCGGAGGAAACCCACGCGGACACGGGGAGAACATGCAAACTCCGCACAGAAAGGCCCTCGCCGGCGACGGGGCTCGAACCCGGACCTTCTTGCTGTGAGGCGACAGCGCTAACCACTACACCACCGTGCCGCCCCAGCTATCTTTATTATCAATATTTTTTATATTGGTCGGTCAGCAACTAGACTAGCACGCTAGTCTTGCTCCGCTAGCATAGAAGCTTTACTTAGCTATTCAGTTTAGTGATGTACTTAATTTGTTTCTTTTAGTTTTACGGAAATCGAGGATGAACACATCTGTATAAGTTTGAAGTCTTCAGTAAAGATCCACAATCTAAACCGCTCGCTATCTGTCTATTTTTTTGATACATCGCTAGGGCAGAATAGTTCCATTCATTGCTTGGGAATATACTTTCAGAAAAGATGGTTTAGATGGTTGAATCCGTTTTCCTTGATGGTACAATAGCTCAATACATATTTGACAAGATGACTTGATTGTGAGTCTTTCTTGAGTCTAAGTAAAAATTATTTCTACGATTTGCATAAACTGCTGCATCGACAACCTATGCCCCCCTCCTGGAACATAGTATGCCCCTCCTTTGCCACCCTAAGGAAAAATCTCTGGAGCCGCCACTGATGCACACACACACACACACACACACACACACACACACACACACACAATCTTGGATTTCAGACTCACTGTTTATTTTGCGATAGCTTCTCCTTCCAGGACAGACACTTGTGAACTGAATCACTCCGAAGCATCAGTCATGTTGACATACTGAATCCCCCAGGCACACATGGTGCAGCGGCAAACATCCTGTTACGATGAACAGAAAATGAGTTCACAGATCAAATGTCTTATAAAACGAGTTCATAGATTAAATGCCCTTCACCAGTCACTGTTGGCGCTACAGGCGACGCTTATTTATTAGGAGAATTCTGTTTTAATAGCTGTACAACCTTTTGTTGTCCTTTCTGATAACACGTGAACATGTTCAGCATAACCCTGAGAAGAAAAGGGAATAACACGTGGATGCTTGCATTAATTTCTAGCTCACCTCCTGCTGGCCTTGAGCTTCTTGGTGGATAAAACTGACAGCAGACTCTGTTCTAATGAGCTTGAGGAGGTAATTAATTCTTCATCTACTGACAGGAACACCACCGATATTTAAATATACAGAGACACTGATGAAGAAATGAAAGGAGTGATGGGTCATTTTCATCATCTTGTCATCCATATGTCCCCAGGTTAACAGTATAACAGTAATAAAGTAGTGCAAGTCGCTTAAGGTGCAGAATGGGCTGGGATTGGGTGCAAAGAATTATGTCCTTAAATAGCAAAGTAAAATCATATACAGTAAATGTGCATCTAAAGACTGTATTGAGACGCTGTCTGTCTTGATGAGTTGACTCATGTAGCTTTGTGTAGGGAACTTGATTTTAAGGCCAGGAGGAACCACTTTGCTGAGAGTGATGAGAGATTTGTCAGTCGATTGCCCAGTGTGAGTCCTCCAGCAATTCGGCCCACTTTCAGCAAGGCCAAATACAACATAACGTGCTGCAATTCCATCCTCATGTCCGGAAGCCGAGAGAGGCCCTTCATATAATCCTTTTTTTATTCACCTTGTTATCCTGAGATAACGACATAATTAATTCAGGATCTCGAGAAAACAACACAACTAATTCGAGATCTCGAGAAAACAAAACCGTTATTTCGAGATCTCGAGAAAACTAACAATTATTTCATGATCTCGAGTAAACAGCTGAGAAATGGCTCATTCAGGTACACCAAGAGACTTGTGATATGCTGACTTTGGGGCTACAGTGGTGCTTGAAAGTTTGTGAACCCTTTAGAATTTTCTATATTTCTGCATAAATATGACCTAAAACATCATCAGATTTTCACACAAGTCCTAAAAGTAGATAAAGAGAACCCAGTTAAACAAATGAGACAAAAATATGATACTTGGTCATTTATTTATTGAGGAAAATGATCCAATATTACATATCTGTGAGTGGCAAAAGTATGTCTTTCTCCTTGCAACCCTGCCATGCACACCATTGTTGTTCAGTGTTCTCCTGATGGCGGACTCATGAACATTAACATTAGCTAATGTGAGAGAGGCCTTCAGTTGCTTAGAAGTTACCCTGGGGTCCTTTGTGACCTCGCCTACTATTACACGCCTTGGTCTTGGAGTGATCTTTGTTGGTCTACCACTCCCAGAGAGGGTAGCAATGGTCTTGAATTTCCTCCATTTGCACACAATCTGTCTGACTGTGGATTGGTGGAGTCCAAACTCTTTAGAGATGGTTTTGTAACCTTTTCCAGCCTGATGAGCATCAACAATGCTTTTTCTGAGGTCCTCAGAAAACTCCTTTGTTCGTGCCATGATTCACTTCCACAAACGTGTGTTGTGAAGATCAGACTTTGATAGATCCCTGTTCTTTAAATAAAACAGGGTGCCCACTCACACCTGATTGTCACCCAATTTATTGAAAACACCTGACTCTAATTTCACCTTCAAATTAACTGCTAATCCTAGAGGTTCACATACTTTTGCCACTCACAGATATGTAATATTGGATCATTTTCCTCAATAAATAAATAAATGACCAAGTATAATATTTTTGTCTCATTTGTTTAACTGGGTTCTCTTTATCTACTTTTAGGACTTGTGTGAACATCTGATGATGTTTTAGGTCATATTTATGCAGAAATATAGAAAATTCTAAAGGGTTCACAAACTTTCAAGCACCACTGTATTTCTCATTCTGTATAGACGCAACTTTGGTCATTAGACTGTCTGGAATAATCGATTACCTAATAAGGCAATATTTTGATCAGGGGTTGACACAGGGAGAGATTGCATTAAGTCTTTTAAAAAGGGATAATGTTCTCCTCTGGGACCCCCCTCTCTCTCAAGGCATCGTAAAAAGCCATTTCTGCTCTGTTACATGTCCGCCAGTTTCTAAGTCTTCGTTGTCTGACCCACAGGGGGGCGCAGCTCTGCTAGAAATCTTAGCTGTTTTCTCGAGATCATGAAATAATTGTTTTGGTTTTTCGAGATCACGGAATAATTGTCTTGTTTTCTCGAGATCTCAAATTAGTTGTGTTGTTTTCTCGACATCCTGAATTAATTATATTGTTATCTCGGGATAACAAGGTGAATAAAAAAAGATTATATGAAGGGCCTCTCGCGGCTTCCGTACTCATGCACAAGCCACTTGAGTGTTTTTTTTTCTGCTGCCGAAATCATTCTGATGTTACAAAACCCTATATCTGATCTTGTATATGTCTTGAAATAGAACTTCCACAAAATAATTTGATATTTTTGTTTGGAAAATGTGTTAAACTGAACTGAGAACGTGTTACCCGTGATCAGCTGCAGGTAATTACCATTCATAGCCATTCTCTTCCAGTGAATTAAAAGCCTGTTACTGTTATTGTTCTTCAACCTATTCTTATGTGAATCACGCAGACTCGATGCTCCCTCTTGGAAGTGTGGCAGGCCATGAAATGGAATTTTTCTGTCGATTTTGAGCTGAAGATACAAAATCAAGATGGGGTACACGAAAATAAGTAGCAGATAAACATCAAGACCTGACTCCCAATGTTACTGCCATTTCTGAACTCCTTAGATGCCACACAAATCCACTTCAAAAAGTCCATGAAAGAAAACTGAAAATCGGGAAACAGATGAACTTTTTAGACTTCTTCACAATTAATCCACTGGTGCCCCGGAGAGTGGGTCTTCCACTTCATCAGCTGTTGGCGAGGCATGTGGGGGAAAAGCATTGATGAGGTCTGTAAGCACAGATAACATTCAAGTTAAGCAGGATTAGACCTCGATTCCGCGAGCTCATATCCGGGATGGAAGCAGGGAAAGCTCAAAGGAGAAACTTGGATCTTCAACAGAGGACTAGAAGCAGTTTTGTGAACTAGCTGTTTCCATAATGCTAATCCTACTGAACATGGGTTATCTCTTGTCAGTGCACTCCAACTGATTTTTCAAGTTGTTTTCAAGTAGGGTATCTAAAGATTTTCAAACAGTGATCGTTACATTTTATAATAAATAATATCATGTCATAATATGACACATTTACTGCATTCATTCATCTTCAGTAACTGCTTTATCTTGGTGAGAGTCATAGTGGTTTAAATGAAAAATAAGAAACATCTATAAAAAAAATGTTGCACACATTTTCCTTCAGAAAAGCCTTTAGGATTCAGAAGCTTGTGGCCAGAAAAGTGTACAACAAATATCAGATGCTCCATCAGCCATAGACGTGGATCTAAGTCTGAGACTGTGTAATTTGTAACAGAATTTGAATTTCTTAGCCGTGGTAGAATTTAACTTACCATATACACTACCATTCAAAAGTTTGGGGTCACCCAGACAATTTTGTGTTTTCCATGAAAAGTCACACTTTTATTTACCACCATAAGTTGTAAAATGAATAGAAAATATAGTCAAGACATTTTTCTGGCCATTTTGAGCATTTAATCGACCCCACAAATGTGATGCTCCAGAAACTCAGGTGGGGTTTACATTAGACCGTATCAGCGGATCATCAGATTAACGTTTTTAAAACGATTAGTGTGCACACAGCAACGCCAATACACGATTCGCGTGCACACAGCAACGCCAATACACAGATACGCTCGGCTCCGCAGGCATCCTGCGCTCCAAATCACTCTGCCCTGAACAGCGAGTGCCCTCTGGAGGGTGCGCACTCCGGCCCTGCGCAGCTCACAGAGCGCGCGAGTATAGCGCACGAGCAGTGATTCGGGACTGAGCCGCTGTGTGTGTGATCCCAGCGCATGTCGGGCATGCGCGTCACTTACCACTTGCAAGTGGAAGGATGGCAAGCCTAAAGACAATCATAACTACACAATGGGCAGTATTTGCATCAGTATTTGCAGTATTTTCATACTTTTATACTCTTTAATGAAAAGTGATACAAGGCGGAAGTCCGCGCCGTTTTTCAGCAGTCGCGTCACATGACCAACGCCAGCGAATCAGGAAGGTGGATGTCACAGTGACGTTGTCCAATGACGACGCCAGCTAGAGCTCAGCACAGCGTATCCGCGTATCCACGTATTATCAATGTTTACACAGCACCGGACCAGACACGATTTGGATTGAATACGTGGACCCTGGCGGATTCCCGTTTCCTGGCGTTTCCAGGCGTTTTAATGTAAACGGACAGTGCATCCGCGAAGAAAACGATACAGATACGGTCTAATGTAAACTTGGCCTCAATCTGCTCAAAGGAAGGTCAGTTTTATAGCTTCTCTAAAGAGCTCAACTGTTTTCAGCTGTGCTAACATGATTGTACAAGGGTTTTCTAATCATCCATTAGCCTTCTGAGGCAATGAGCAAACACACTGTACCATTAGAACACTGGAGTGAGAGTTGCTGGAAATGGGCCTCTATACACCTATGGAGATATTGCACCAAAAACCAGACATTTGCAGCTAGAATAGTCATTTACCACATTAGCAATGTATAGAGTGGATTTCTGATTAGTTTAAAGTGATCTTCATTGAAAAGAACAGTGCTTTTCTTTCAAAAATAAGGACATTTCAAAGGGACCCCAAACTTTTGAACGGTAGTGTAATATAAGGCAGTGAAACCATTCTGATATTCCAAAAATTGATACCTGATCATATTTATGTCTTGAAATAAAACTTCAACGGGATTATATGACTTTTTTTTTGGGGGGGGGGATTAAACTGAACTGAGAAAGGGGCAGCACGGTGGTGTAGTGGTTAGTACTGTTGCCTCACAGCAAGAAGGCTCTGGGTTCAAGCCCAGTGGCTGACGGGGGCCTTTCTGTGTAGAGTTTGCATGTTCTTCTTGTGTCTGTGTGGGTTTGCTCTGGTTTCCCCCACAGTCCAAAGACATGCAGGTTAGGTTAACTGGTGACTCTAAATTGAGCGTAGGTGTGAATGTGAGTGTGAATGGTTGTCTGTGTCTATGTGTCAGCCCTGTGATGACCTGGCGACTTGTCCAGGGTGTACCCCGCCTTTCGCCCATAGTCAGCTGGGATAGGCTCCAGCTTGCCTGCGACATTTGAGTTATGTTGGGAAAAGTAAAAAAAAAAAAAAATCCTGGATCCACATACTGTTCATTTCCAGATTTGCATCAAAATCGAATCCATTGTTCCTTGGCCCATGGCTCACCTTTCCTCCAAATTTCATCCAAATCCATTCATTACTTTTTGAGTTACGTTGGGAACAGGCAAACCCACAAACAGAGGCGAAAGCATAACCTCCTCCAACACAGTTAGTGAAGGAAATGATAGCATGTAGAAGTGTATACATTACATTACAGGCATTTAGCAGACACTCTTATCCAGAGCAACGCATAGTGCACCCAGAGCAGTCTGGGGAGCAGGTGGGGGTTAGGTGCCTTGCTCAAGGGCACTTCAGCCATTCCTGCTGGTCCAGAGAATCGAACGAGTGACCTTTTGGTCCCAAAGCTGCTTCTCTAACGGTATCCGGTTATTTAGCTCAAAAGTCTTTTCACACACATCCAAAGTCTTTTAGCACAAGTTCTAAAGTCTCTTAGCACAACACTGTTTTTTAGCACAACTCTGGATTATGGTCACAATAATCGAAAAAAAAAATACTCCTCTTGATATAGGAAGGGGTTTATTATGATTGCTTAGAGACTGGAAGCCGGAATTTCTGCTGCTGTGCATGTTAAGGATCAGTTGTTGATCCCTGAAACGTGGACTGAAAATCCGATTCTTTGGTGTCTTTGGATATTTGTAGTTAAAGCAGATGCTGAGTGCGTGACGTCACTGCGGTAACCGGTTTTAAGGCCGAGGCCTTTTACAGCTATAGACCAAAGTCATATAAATACAAATTTATGGTGAAAGTAAGAAATAGCGTTACCGACTTGCTCAACTAAGGCTGATTTGACTTCATTGATTGTGGGTTGACTCTCATTAAAACAGGATAGGTGTTATAACTTATGCAACATACGGGTACATGCATGCATTTTCACTGATGAAACGTAAAAGGCTAATTAAATAATCAGATGAACTGAGACAATCACATTCTGAAGCAAATTAAATAATTTTATACCAGTAACTTAAACACATAATACAAGTTACATGTATTAATCTAAATGCAGGGAAACAACGTGTTTTTGTTGTTTTTTTATCCAAATGAGAGTCGGAGCTTATCCGTCTGTGTTCTCGCTTCTTGAAGGCCGATCTTGTGGCCGATTGTTTTTGAAACAAACTTACTTTTAGTTGTTTGCTCAGTTCTCCATTCATTCACTTCTTCCACGTAAGGGTGAGATGGCAGCAATATCCAGTTTAGAAATAAGACGGCTGCTACACTCACTCTCTCCATACTGTGTATTCCGCCATTACTGTTAGGCTCAGGCAATTACTAAAACCCGGGATCGAACGGGATGTCACCAGTTTTAGCAACAACCGCGGGGAGGTCACTGCCCAAGCGATATGTCCCGTCCCGTTCCATCCCGGGTTTTAGCAGCAACCCTCGGCTCACTCCGGGAGGACTGGTGCAACTGAACTCACTTTAATAAATAAATAAATAAATAAATAAATACTTTATTTTCTTGTTTTATTCTTCTTTAATTGTTGGTACTGCACCCTCTTTCAATACGGGCTTATAGCCAACGCTACTCAACAGATCGGAGGTCTCATACGAGTCCTCAGTAAAATGTGCAGAGCAGAGGAGAGACCATTTCATAGGCGCCCAATGTGCCCGTGAACTTCTCGCAAAACGCGTCCAAATCTTTGCAGTTTGAACATTCTTGGCCCATGAATGCAACGTAAATCCACCTTCTGTCGTGTTGCTGTACCGGCCAAAAACACATCTACGTGGCATGACGATAAATTAGCTCAAAATGGAGGATCGGAGTTGCAGTCAGCTCGGTGTTTTAGTATAGCGGAAATGGCGATGAGACCGATAGACTTCCTGTTGTGACATTACGGACGTCAAGGTCATTCACTCAGACCGCTACCTATATAAATCACTTTAATCGTAAAAATGACTATATTAGATTTATTGTTAGCGCTTAAGACTATTCCTGTGCCATTCTTGAGGTCTCAAGGCATTTATAAACGAAAGTGAGGCCATGGTTCTGCGTATCTGCTTTAAGCCATAACAAGCCTTGAATTGTGGGCACCTTCGTAGATAACTTCAATCACTTCTGATCATATCAGAAATTCAACTGACTGTCAATAATTACGCGTTTGCCGAATTAATTAACTGGAGAATTATGTCTCTTGACCTGCTTGACAACGTGTTTTGCCGACTAAGAAGTAACCAACAGTTGCGATATGTAAAGAAATGAAAGAAACTTCCACTAAGTTGGCTGTAGCGGTGTACTGCGTCAAGGTAAACACTGTGTGAAATAATTTGGAGGGAGGATCGGTGATCTCGACAACTTTGATTAAAAAAAAAAATAATAATCCATCAAACATCTTTAAACATGATCAGTTAATATTCATAATAAGGATTAAGCGTTCTTGGATCTTTTGCTTTGAGACTTTAGAACTTGTGCTAAAAGACTTTGGATTTATGCTAAAAGACTTTTGTGCTAAATAACCGTAAACCTTTCTAATCATTAGGACATGGCTTCCCATGGAGCTTCTTATACCCTGTCCACACTAGGGATTTTGTACCGATACGAAACTACTTTCATACCGCAACACCTGTCCACACTAGCAACTATACCGGTACTGTAGCGGTATAACTGTATCGGTACGAAACCCACAAATGTATGGGTTTCGTACCGGTACAGTATCAGTACTGTAGTGCTTCGCTGTAGTGTGGACAGATGAAGCGGCTCTGTATCGATACAAACATAATGCGCATGCGAAAACGAAACGACCGTGGAGCTACATGGAGCGAAGAAAGGGGGGAGAAAGGGAGAGGGGGAGGAGGGAGGGAGAAGGAAAGAGGAAGGAAGAAAGGAGGAAGAGGGGAAAAGGGAGAGAAAGGGAGGAGAAGAGAAGGAAAGAAGGAGAAAGGGAGGGGAAGAGAAGGAAAGCAGGAGAAAGGGAGGGGAAAAGAAGGGAAGAGGGAGAAAGTGAGGGGGAGAAAGGGAGATTCGTTTTCTTTGTTTCTTTCTCAACTGCCTCGCGCGTTTTATACGAGTCGACTGAATAAATGACCACCAGAAATACAGACTGTACATTGACAACAAAAAGCACGCACACGTTGTTTCATCCGCCATATTCTCAGAAGGAAGTTACTCGGTAACCACGGAAACATTTCGCGCACGCCAGTGGCGGCTGCTGGTTTTTAAAACAGGGGAAGCCCATTTTACGCATTCAGCGTAAAACCTCATCTCATCTCATCTCATTATCTCTAGCCGCTTTATCCTTCTACAGGGTCGCAGGCAAGCTGGAGCCTATCCCAGCTGACTACGGGTGAAAGGCGGGGTACACCCTGGACAAGTCGCCAGGTCATCACAGGGCTGACACATAGACACAGACAACCATTCACACTCACATTCACACCTACGGTCAATTTAGAGTCACCAATTAGCCTAACCTGCATGTCTTTGGACTGTGGGGGAAACCGGAGCACCCGGAGGAAACCCACGCGGACACGGGGAGAACATGCAAACTCCACACAGAAAGCAGAAAGGCCCTCGCCGGCCCCGGGGCTCGAACCCAGGACCTTCTTGCTGTGAGGCAACAGCGCTAACCACTACACCACCGTGCCGCCTTAGCGTAAAACCTGTAGGCCGGATATCAAAGCATAGAAAGGTGTGCCCCATTAGCATAGTGAACTAGACAACCCCACCTAGTGGCAGAAAGTATTTTTGCTTGTACATTTCATGTTATAGTCTGGCTTGCCAGGCTAGTGCCTCATATCCTTAATCAAAAATATCAAACATCCAAAAATCACTGGCTATTCAATGAAGAGCCTTGAACATCATACCCTGATATGCAACACAGAGTCTTTAACACAACACCCAGCTGTGCAACACATCCTTGAACATCTTCTGCAACACAGTCTGGAAATTCATAACCAGGTAGGCTATGCAACACACAGAACCTTGAATATTATACCCAGGTGTAACCTCATTGCTCGTTTCATGCCTTTTGCAAGCCCTTTTGAAATTCACCAGGTCCCCAAACCCATCTTTTGACCAAACTAAATTTCCCTGAGAGGGCTTCATCAAAAGACATGGCCAACAGTACATTTTATTAGTCACAGGAGACCCAGTCAACCAGTTCACATTTTCATACCAAGACACCTGAAAAGACCTGTTATGACCTGCTGATTTTTGAATGAGATTAAGCTTGGGCTTTGGTCTGCCTTGCTCTTTAATTCTCACTTTCTCCTCATATGGCAGAGTGTCAAAACGTCTTGACAAAAGCATGTCCACGATGTTTGCCATTATAGCAGATAGATACCAGCTGTTAGCAGCTAGCACTGCAGATCCCAATAAGGCTCAAGCTAGCCTACAACCACGTTGATTGAACTACAAATGAAATAAACGAGTGAATTCACGAATGATCAAACTGATAGAATGGATGAAAGTTAACGGAGCACAACTGTTAGGACTAGGACTGTTTTGGCCTCTAGAGGCCGCTGTTATTTCCTTTTCATGTCGTGTTTATTTTGGCCTCTAGAGGCCGCCACTGTTCCTGTGTTTTGTGTTTGTGTTAATTGCCTAATTATCTTCACCTGTGTCCTTAATTAGTTTGTCTATTTATACCCCTGAGCTCAGTCCTCTTGTCACGGAGTCTTTGTGCTGTTATGTTTATCTCCAGTTTCCTTTGTACTGTGTTTTTTGATCTTCTTAGCTTTTGAATTTTTGCACTTTGCTTTTCCTTTGGATTATACTCTTTGGTTTTTTTTGTCTTTTGTTTTGCCCTGTATATAGTGTATATAGTTTAAATAAACCTTTTGATTCTTTTTCTACTTCCGCCTCACGCCTCTGCATTTGAGTCATCCCCCTGGTGGCCTAGTGGGGGTTTGCTGGATTATCACACCAACGAACCAGGTTCGAATCCCAGCAAAACCCTAACAGAAAGACTCCGTCATGACCGACTCAGCAGAGGCTGCTTCAACTGTCTACCCGGCCAACCTTCAGGGAATTATGGCAGCTTTGACACGCTTCGGAGCGACCATGGACGCTCATGGACGTACGCTCACCAGCCAACGTGAGGCCCTCGCTCGCCACGAGGAACTGCTTCAGCAAATTGGGAAAACCCTGGCAGAGCTGACATCTCTGCCTGCATCTCCTGCTCCTGATCCAGTTCCTGCTCCTGATCCAGCTCCCACTCCTGCTCCAGTGCCTCCTGCAATGCTGCCTTCTTCACCTCGCGAACCCAGCCTTCCTGCACCACAGAGGTATGACGGCAAGCACAGTGAGTGCCGAGAGTTCCTTACCCAGTGTCAACTCACCTTTGAGCTTCAGCCTACCACCTACACTACGGATCGCCGCAAGATTGCCTTTGTGATCACCTTATTAGCTGGTAAGGCGCGAGCCTGGGCTACTGCTATCTGGCAAAGACAGGGACCTGAGTGCTTTGATTTCCAGCTGTTTTCTGAAGAGATGCTTCGGGTCTTCGATCAGGCAGACATCAGTACCGACGCAGCCCGAAAGCTCATGTCCATCCGGCAAGGAGGAAGCGTCGCAGATTACGCCATCTCGTTCCGAACACTCGCAGCAGTAAGTGGATGGAACGAGACTGCCCTGGTGTCAGCCTTCCACCATGGTCTGTCTGACCCCATCAAGGACGGTCTGGCCTCTATTGGATGCCCAAGTGACCTCGAAACCCTCATCTCACATGCTATTCGTCTGGACAACAGGATGAGAGAACGCCACCAAGCCTTGAGCCCCCCCAGCCTCCCTACCTCTACCTGGAGACCGTCTACCTCCTTCAGTGACTGTCCAGAACCCATGCAAGTGGGTCGTACTCGCCTCTCCGCATCTGAGAGGGAGCGCAGAAGGAGGGACAAGTGCTGCATCTACTGTGGCAAGCCTGGTCACTTCCGAGCATCATGTCCCGAACTCTTGGGAAAAGGACCGCCCCGTCCAGCCGAGGGAGGGTTGTGACGGGGCCTACCCTCTCTCCCGGACTCCCTGGCCAAGGAATCTACATCCCGGTCTCCATCTCCTGGGGTGAGTCTGTCCACTCTTGTCAAGCTTTGATAGACTCAGGGGCGGCTGGGAACTTTATGGATATTCACTTCGCCCAAAGCATCAATATTCCGACTGCACCTCTTGAAGTCCCACTGTCTGTGTCTGCCCTCGATGGCCAAGCGTTAGGTGATGGAAGAGTCACCCAAGTTACTTCTCCAGTTTTCCTCCAGTCTCAAGGTCACAAGGAAGAAATATCCCTGCACCTGATTCCTTCACCTGAGTTCCCAGTTATTCTAGGCCTTCCTTGGCTTACTCGCCACAACCCTCGCATAGACTGGGTAACAAGCCAGGTTGTGGAATGGGGCCCTGCATGCCATGCCTCTTGTCTGCTCTCTAGCTCTCCTGTGTCTCCTGCCGAGCCCCCTGATCTCACCGAGTTATCTCAAGTTCCCACAGAGTACTGGGATCTCAAGGAGGTATTCAGCAAGAGCAGGGCCGCCGTTCTTCCTCCGCACCGGGCCTACGACTGTGCCATCGACTTGCTCCCTGGGACTACCCCTCCTCGTGGCAGACTGTTTTCACTCTCTCAGCCAGAACGCAAGGCCATGGAGGAATACCTCAAAGATGCCCTGGTCTCTGGGTTTATTCGACCCTCCACTTCACCTGCTGGAGCCGGCTTCTTCTTTGTCGGCAAGAAGGATGGGGGGCTCCGACCATGTATTGATTACAGGGGCCTGAATAAGGTCACTGTGCGCAACCGATATCCCCTTCCGCTGATGTCCACAGCTTTCGACCTGCTCCAAGGCGCCACCGTCTTCACCAAGTTGGACCTACGGAACGCATACCACCTCATCCGTATCCGACAGGGAGACGAGTGGAAGACTGCCTTTAACACCCCGTCTGGGCACTACGAATACCAGGTGATGCCCTTCGGACTCACCAACGCACCAGCTGTTTTTCAGGCCCTAATCAACGACGTCTTAAGGGACATGATTAACCTATACGTTTTTGTCTACCTCGACGACATCCTTATCTTTTCCAAGACCGTGCAGGAGCACCGCCACCATGTCCGCCAGGTTCTCCAGAGGCTGCTACAGAACAATCTGTTCGCCAAGGCCCAGAAATGCGAATTTCATGTTCCCGAGGTCTCCTTTCTGGGATTTATTGTACGGACAGGCCAACTCCAAATGGACCCTGCCAAGACCCTGGCCGTCCGGGATTGGCCTACTCCCAAGTCCGTTAAGGAGGTTCAGCGGTTCTTAGGATTCGCTAACTTCTACCGCAAGTTCATCAGGAACTTCAGTTCTGTGGCAGCACCCATGTCAGACCTCACCAAAGGGACAGGTGGATCTTATGGCTGGTCTCCTCAGGCAGAAAAGGCGTTCAAAGACCTCAAGGACCGCTTCTGCACGGCACCCATTCTGGTTCTCCCGGACACCTCCCAACCATTCATCGTGGAGGTGGACGCCTCGGACAGTGGTGTCGGCGCGGTGCTCTCTCAACGTTCGGAAGGAAAGCTGCACCCCTGCGCTTACTTCTCCCACCGCCTGAGTCCTGCTGAGTCCCGGTACGATGTGGGGGATCGAGAACTGCTAGCGGTCAAACTGGCCCTTGAGGAGTGGAGGCACTGGCTGGAGGGAGCACAACATCCATTCCTGGTTTGGACTGACCACAAGAACCTGGAGTACCTCCAGCAAGCCAAGAGACTGAACCCTCGACAGGCTAGGTGGGCCCTGTTTTTCAGTCGGTTTGACTTCACCCTCTCATACCGCCCCGGCTCCAAGAACACCAAACCTGACGCACTGTCCAGACTGTTCTCTGCCACTAACAGGGAGAATGAAGTCGGGCCTATTATCCCTGTGTCCCGGATTGTGGCCCCTGTCCGCTGGGGTATTGAGGAGGCTGTCCGACGAGCCCAACGCCAGGACCCCGGTCCTGGGACGGGGCCACCAGGCCTCTTGTACGTCCCACATCAAGCCCGGGCCAAGGTTCTCCAGTGGGGTCACTCTTCCCCTCTCACCGCCCACCCGGGAGCTCGGAGGACCCTGGACTTCCTGAAAAGACGCTTCTGGTGGCCTAACATGGAGAAGGAAGTAAGGTCATTTGTCCTGTCCTGTGAGGTTTGCACCAGAACCAAGAACCCACGACAGCGTCCCCAGGGTCTCCTGCATCCTCTGACCATTCCCCGGCGTCCCTGGTCCCACGTGGCAGTCGACTTTATCACGGGTCTCCCTGAGTCACAAGGTAACACGGTCATTTTGGTCTTAGTTGACAGATTCTCCAAGGCCTGCCGCTTCATACCACTGTGCAAACTCCCCTCTGCTCTTGAAACTGCGAAACTTTTGTTTAATCATGTCTTCCGAGTCTTTGGTCTTCCACAGGACATCGTCTCAGACCGAGGGCCCCAGTTCTCCTCCCGAGTGTGGCACGGGTTCTGCAAGGTCATCGGAGCCACTGCCAGCCTCTCCTCTGGGTTTCACCCACAGTCCAATGGTCAGACGGAGAGGCTCAACCAGGACCTGGAAACCACCCTGCGAGGCCTGGCTATGGATAACCCGACATCGTGGAGCACCTGGCTGCCATGGGCGGAGTACGCCCACAACACCCTGCAGTCATCGGCCACCAAGCTGTCGCCATTCCAGTGCCAATTCGGGTTCCAGCCACCTCTGTTCCCGGACCAGGAGGAGGACGCGGGGGTGCCCTCGGTCAACCAATATGTGAGACGGTGTCGCAAGACCTGGAGCAAGGTCAGGAAGACCCTCATACAGACCTCCAGAACCAACCAGACTCAGGCCAACCGCCATAGAAGACCTGCACACGCTTTCCGCCCTGGGCAGCGTGTTTGGCTGTCCACTAAGGACCTTCCACTGCGGGTGGAGAACCGCAAGCTTGCTCCTCGCTACATTGGCCCCTTCAAGGTGGTGCGCAGGGTGAACCCTGTCTCCTACCGGCTCCAGTTGCCCCGGACTCTGAGGATCAACCCCACTTTCCATGTTTCCCTGTTACGGCCCGTACTGACGTCTACGTATGCCCCTGCCCCTAGGAACCCCCCACCCCCCCGCATCTTCCAGGGGCAGACTGTGTTCACTGTGAATCGCCTGCTTGACTCCCGCCGGGTCCGCGGCGGGTTGCAATATCTGGTGGACTGGGAGGGCTATGGTCCTGAGGAGCGCTGCTGGGTTCCTGCTCGGGATGTCCTTGATAAAGAACTATGTCGGGACTTCCATTCGGCCCATCCGGATCGCCCTGGGAACGTCAGGAGACGCTCCTAGAGGGGGGGGTCCTGTTAGGACTAGGACTGTTTTGGCCTCTAGAGGCCGCTGTTATTTCCTTTTCATGTCGTGTTTATTTTGGCCTCTAGAGGCCGCCACTGTTCCTGTGTTTTGTGTTTGTGTTAATTGCCTAATTATCTTCACCTGTGTCCTTAATTAGTTTGTCTATTTATACCCCTGAGCTCAGTCCTCTTGTCACGGAGTCTTTGTGCTGTTATGTTTATCTCCAGTTTCCTTTGTACTGTGTTTTTTGATCTTCTTAGCTTTTGAATTTTTGCACTTTGCTTTTCCTTTGGATTATACTCTTTGGTTTTTTTTGTCTTTTGTTTTGCCCTGTATATAGTGTATATAGTTTAAATAAACCTTTTGATTCTTTTTCTACTTCCGCCTCACGCCTCTGCATTTGAGTCATCCCCCTGGTGGCCTAGTGGGGGTTTGCTGGATTATCACACCAACGAACCAGGTTCGAATCCCAGCAAAACCCTAACAACAACGAGTAATATTTACATTTATTTACAGAGTAATGTACAGAGACATCAATGAGAAGAAACGTTTATATGAAAAGAAATTCGGACAGCACTTTGGCACACGACTACACTTTCTCGACATCCGCTAGGGACTGACTGATCATGCTTCCGTGTTCCTTGCCGAAGTACAGCGACCGCCCTCCTCATGTCTTTCAAACACCACCTCCAATAATCCTTTATCAGCCGGCTTCTTGGCCCTCCCAATGTCCCGTTTACCCCCAGAGATACCCGGCTTCCCCGGAAGTGACGATTTTGTCGATTTTAACCAATAACAACTAGCCGAAATTGGCTGTTCAGAGCCGTCTCGTAGACTGCAACGGATACCCGGCTGCCAGTCCATAGAGCCCATTGAAATAAGAAAGGTTACAGCCTGGCAGCAAAGGTGATTCTCGTAGCGAACTGCAAGTTCGTCAGACATCACTCAAATAAGTTACAGGATGACATAGGGATAGTTATGAACGTAAATACAATCTTGGGCATATATGTTATGCAAGTTATTGTTTTAATGAGAATTCAACGTCATAGACGCCGCAGTTTGGGGAGAGAATTTTAGGGGAAGTTCGGCTTCCCTTGTTGTCTCTGAGAAATCGCCCCTGGCGCACGCGCATTTCAACTACCGTGAAAGAAAGCCGCAAACATTTCTCGCTAGTGTGGACAGATGCACTAAACTGTACCGGTATACTTTGTATCGATACAGTTATACCACTTTCGTACCGGTATAAGTGTGAACACAGCTTTAGTTGGGGGGAAAAAAAGAGTTTTGAAACCCAATTATAAAAAGAACACTGTACACGCTGACCACAATGAGCCTTTTTTTTTTTTTTTAAATGGCAAGTCTCCAGCTTTAAAGTGTTATGGCAAATTTGGGTGGGTGGATGTGAGAGGTCCAGGCAGCTCTTAGTAAATGGAGATCAAGGCCGTAGCTAGTGTAAAACAGCACTTCAGGGGACATCGAGAGACACTTCGTTGCAGTTTAAGCCATCCAGTTAATCACACCTATTTACATAGACCCCTTAACAGGAACTTGTGACATGAAATTATCCACCTAAATGCTGTGAACCTGGACAGGGAGCCGGGTGATGAAAATAAAGAATCAAAAACAATTTTTTCCCCTTAATTCATTTCGAAAATACTTCTAGCAGATCTGTGATACAGCAATAATATCTAAAAAACCCACAAAGATACACTACACGACTGCATTTTGAGGACCAGAACGAGGTCATTGTTAATTTTCCAAAGTGACAATCCAGCGAAATTCTCCTGCTAGCTAAACTCATTCTGATTTATTCCAACTCTACGCTATGTGTTTTATTTTTTCCCCCAGCAATGCATCACAAATATTTAAAACGTATCAGAGCAAGAAATCAGTGCCTCAGTTTGACTAGGGCTGAATGAAATTCGGTGTGGCACATCTTCCCTCTTCTAGAAACTACTCAAGAGTGTCAAGTACGAGTCAGAGTGCTTGCCATTGCGTGCCGGGGAAAATTAAACAGCAATCGAGCAGGAAATAAATCTGGTGGAACAGTTGTTGGGTCGATCTGCTTCGAGGGAGAAAGAGAAAAAGAAGCAGCTCGGAAATCTACAAATGAAATAAAAAAATGCAAATGTATGCATGGCTAGAGCATTTGATCTTACATGACTCGTCTTGCTTCATCCTGTGTTCATGTGCGTTGGAAGGAACATGCTCAGCTTTCTTAATTGGGCACTTGGCCACAAAGCATTTCATGAGCATTTCATTATTATTATTTTTTTCCAAGGGAGAGACTAAAATTAAACAGACGAAGGAAACATTTTCCAGTTAATAAGTGCTCTTGATAACAAAAGGACCGACAATCATATGTTTTGCTTTTGGATTTTTTTTTTTTTTTTTTATGGAAGGGTTACAACTTGTTTTTTTCTTGGCATATTTGGTCTTTGAAGGAAGCAAAAATTAGAAACCTATCTGTCTTTAAGTGCGTGTGTGTAATAGTTTACTCAACATCATCCTTATTAAGCCATCTATGAGACTTAGTGGTACAATGTAGTACTCAGCCCTAAAACTTGCATTGTCGAGCTCGTGATAGATATTCGATTTCTCCCCTGCCATCTAATATCACGACCGGCCGTATCCATGATATACGTTCTGTCTGCCATCCATAACAACAATGCTTTAAAAAATTATTGATAGACTTTGCCCAGCGGTTTCCAGTAAATGTTTTCCCCTCACAGTCTAATGGCTTCAGTGATTTAAAGAGTTCAGTAGTTGTTGATTCAGCAAAAGATCCAGATCCATATGTCCATATCCATAACACTCAGTGCCTGATGGAGAGAGTGACTGAGAAGTGGGTGGTAGCAGTTTTCAAAGCATATTGAATAATCCTGCATGGGCGTCCGTCATAACTGGATTATTCCAAGGTAGTTAAGGAATGGGATCTTTTCTGCCAGTTTCCTCCTGACAAGAGACTCTCTTTCTGCTTTTGCTTCTCAGAATGAAAACTAGGGCAGAACATTTTCATTTTTTTATTTGGCAGATTATTTTATCCAAAGTGATTTCCAGCTGAGCCGAGCAGATTAACAGTTAACGGTCTTCCTCAAGGGGCCACCAGGAAGAGCTCAGGAGTGGTGGGATGTAAAGTCACAACCATCTGGTTTATATAGAATTTTATACATTAATCACTCACCAAAACAAAACAAAAAACACTATCCAAAGGTTTTACCAAATTTTGCAAACATTAATGCACTGCACCCATCGCCTCACATTCTACAGGTGAATGTGAATTGTTTCAGCCAGCGTTGTGACCCTCTATTTCTGCACTTTGTTTTTCTTGTGCATTGATGGCTTTTCATGGTGTGAATGTATAAATGTGGAATTGGGTGTACTTTTTTAATTTTGCATCCATCCATCTGTCTTTCCATCCATCCATCAATTCAAAAATCCATCTCTTTCTGTCCATCCATCCATCCATCCATCCATCAATTCAAACATCCATCTATCCTTTCTATCCTTTCCATCCATCCATTTAACCATCCATCTGTCTTTCCATCCATCCATCCATCCATCCATCCATCCATCCATCCATCTATCCTTTCTATCCTTTCCATCCATCCATTTAACCATCCATCTGTCTTTCTGTCCATCCATCCATTCAATCATCCATCTGTCTTTCCATCCATTTGTCCATTCAATCATCCGTCTTTCCATCCATCCATCTGTCCATTCAACCATCTATCTGTCAGTAAATCCATCCATCCCTTCCATTCATCCATCCACCCATTTTTTCATTCATCGTCCATCCAGCTGTCTGTCCATTCATCCATGTGTATGGAACATTGGCCAGTTCTACGTAGATAATTACCATGAGTTGGCCAAGTGGTTAGCATGGCCGCCTCTCGACCGGGAGATCGCAAGTTCTATTCGCGGTCGGGTCATACCAAAGACCATCATAAAAATGCCATCTCGCAAGGCATGCTGCGATACAGATACAAGTCGGGAGTCAAACTCTCGCGGTTACCAGAGGACCAGTGTAGCGAAGCAAAAGAACAGTCTCCTTATCCTGCCTTGCACAGGGGCCACCTATCCTGGGGGTTCCTTGTACAACTCATCAAGCTATCCCACTTCTGATACCATCTGTAGTGAAACGAGAGAACAGTCACCTTATCCTGCCTTGAACCCAGGTCTACAGGATGCCAAACCTGACTACAACACCAAAGACCCAGGCTCGTTGGCATGGGAGTCAGAGCACATACTCAACTGAAGTGACGGGCACTCCGTCACAACCAGACCCCACTGTAACCCTAGCTGTATAAGCAAGAGGCTGAGGGTAATAGAAGCGGAAATCAGCGCCACCCAGTGCACCTCAGGGCCTGGTTGGTACTGGGACAGGAGACTGCCTGGGAAGACCAGGTCCTGGCATGCGAGGGACTTTGACTTTTTTGATGTAGATAACCAGAGAACTAGTTATCTATCTATGTTTATGGAACATTGCCCAGTTCTGTGTAGATAACCATAAATGCAATATATCACTTTTTTCCTTACAGCCAGACTAAAATGCAGATGTGAGTGTCACCATTAGATTCTGTGATTCACCTTTAAACCACAGCTTATCACCAAAGGACGCCATCCGACTCCTGTAGCATATGTGTAAATTCCATTTATAGCATTTAACATATCTAAAATCAATCACAGTTCTCATGTTAAACCCTTATGACATTTTAAACACAGCACACTGTAAAAGGTATTCCTCAAGGTTCCCTACTCCATATTCTACTAAACCATATCAGGGTGTGTAAATCATGTCTGGTGCAGGCTGAAGTACAGCGTGAGGAATGTGATCTGTACAGGTTTATAAATCTGTAGAACAGAAGATTTGTACAAGAGAAGATTGCAAAAGGACATGCTTTGACGTTAACATATGTAGAGAGTGAATCAGTCTGTCTGAATTAGAGACAGAAGCAGAGACAGTGAACGGTGCCTTAGGGTTCAGTCACATCTAATTTCAGATCAAAGGTGCTGCTATCAAACTTAGATAAAATAAAACATCTCGGACACCATCTGATTCCCCCTCCTTTTTTTCACTGCATATGGAGTATTTCATCACATTCATGACGAAAATGAGCAATGTTCAGCAGATCATGATATTAAATCGAAAACTAAAATTGTTATGAATATTTAAGGATCTATCAACAAATCCAGATACAGTTTCCACCATTTGTGAAGATCTCTGGGTGGAAGCATGTTTCCTGACTGCTAACTGAACAGATTTCTCTACAGAGTTTCTCTGAACTGATGATTGAAAGGAATTATTATTATTATTATTATTATTATTATTATTATTATTAAAGATGGCACTGATCTGATACCCAGTACTGACATCAGGCAGAGACTAGCAGCGCAAAAAAACAACAAAAAAAAAACAACCCACACACAGGCCACTTTATTAGGAACACCCATCCACCTGCTGTTTTCTGCAGCTCTCTCATCAGCCAATCCCTTGACAGCTGCACAAGGCATCAGATCCTGCAGATACAAATCAGTCAATGTTCACAATGTTCAAACATCAGAATGGGAAAAATTGCTATCTCAAATGCCGCTTTTCCACTACAAACGCGGCTGAGCCGTGCCGTGCTGAGTCGAGCTGAGTCGAGCTGAGCGGGGCTGTTGGAGTTGCATTTCGACTACAACCGCGCTGAACCGTGCTGGCTGGAAGTGGGTGGACACATTGGGTGGAGTTAGCGAAAGTGGGTGGACGTCACGTGATGTCGTTAAGCAGCGCAAACAGTGACATCAGTGAGCTTTTAAGCGGTAGTCTCACAACCCGGAGAGTAAACAATAAACATGGAGGACATGGAGTCGTTAGTGTTGCTGGTCTTGGTGCTGTGGCTTGTTGTCACCGACAACGCCAACAGATACTGGCAAGAGCGTATAGATGAGGCGAGGCGCATAAGGCTTCAGAAATTCTCGTAATTCGTAATTCTTCTTCTTCCGGGTTTACGGTGTTTACAGATCCCAGCGTGCTCGCGGGGCGTGTGTGGGCATGTGAGGACACTCCTCCTCACCAATCAGTGCACAGGGGAGTGTCTGCTCACGCCCCCAGCCTCACTCGGCTCGGTTTGGCTCGCTTCAGCCCCACTCCAAAACCGTGCGAGTTTTAGGGGCTAAGCAGGGCTGAAGCTAGCCGAGTCGTGCTGTTTTTTGGTAGTCGAAACGCGAGCCGTGTCGGGCTGAAGTGAGCTGAAGCGAGCTGAAGTGAGCTGAAAAAGGGTAGTGGAAAAGGGCCAAAAGTGTGACTTGGGTGGCACGGTGGTGTAGTGGTTAGCGCTGTCGCCTCACAGCAAGAAGGTCCGGGTTCGAGCCCCGTGGCCGGCGAGGGCCTTTCTGTGTGGAGTTTGCATGTTCTCCCCGTGTCCGCGTGGGTTTCCTCCGGGTGCTCCGGTTTCCCCCACAGTCCAAAGACATGCAGGTTAGGTTAACTGGTGACTCTAAATTGACCGTAGGTGTGAATGTGAGTGTGAATGGTTGTCTGTGTCTATGTGTCAGCCCTGTGATGACCTGGCGACTTGTCCAGGGTGTACCCCGCCTTTCGCCCGTAGTCAGCTGGGATAGGCTCCAGCTTGCCTGCGACCCTGTAGAACAGATAATGGGATTTTATAAAAAAATCTCCTTCTCACCCCCGGCGGGGGGGGGGTATCCATGTCATCCTCAAGCTCGGGTCCTCTACCAGAGGCCTGGGAGTTTGAGGGTTCTGCGCAGTATCTTCGATGTTCCTAGGACTGCGCTCTTCTGGACTGAGGCTTCAGATGTTGTTCCTGGGATTTGCTGGAGCCACTCTCCCAGTTTGGGGGTTACTGCCCCAAGTGCCCCCACTACCACGAGGACCACGCAGCCCTTGACCTTCCACATCTGTTCCAGCTGCTCTTTCAACCCTTGATACTTCTCAAGTTTCTCATGTTCCTTCTTCCTGATGTTGGCATCAGCTGGGATCGCCACATCTATCACCACCACCCTCTTCTGCTCTTTGTCCACCACCACTATGTCCAGTTGGTTAGCCAGGGTCTGTTTGTCAGTCTGGAAGCTGAAGTCCCACAGAACCTTGGCCCTGTTGTTCTCAGCCACCTTCTGTGGTATGGCCCATTGGGACTTGGGTACTTCTAGTTCTGCTGCCTGAGACATTCACTTAGCAGTTCATCCTTTGGGGCCATCTTTCTGATGTATTCTCGGATTTTCGATGTTTCATCCTGGACCGTGGTCTTGATGCTCACTAGCCCTCGGCCTCCCTCTTTCCGCTTAGTGTATAGTCTCAGGGTGCTGGACTTGGGGTGGAACCCTCCATGCATGGTGAGGAGCTTTCTAGTCTTGATATCTGTGGCTTCTATCTCCTCCTTTGGCCAGTTTATGATACCAGCAGGGTATCTGATGACTGGTAGTGCGTATATATATATATATATATATATATATATATATATATATATATATATATATATATACACACACTACCGTTCAAAAGTTTGGGGTCACTTTGAAATGTCCTTGTTTTTGAAAGAAAAGCACTGTTCTTTTCAATGAAGATCACTTTAAACTAATCAGAAATCCACTCTATACATTGCTAATGTGGTAAATGATTATTCTAGCTGCAAATGTCTGGTTTTTGGTGCAATATCTCCATAGGTGTATAGAGGCCCATTTCCAGCAACTATCACTCCAGTGTTCTAATGGTACAATGTGTTTGCTCATTGCCTCAGAAGGCTAATGGATGATTAGAAAACCCTTGTACAATCATGTTAGCACAGCTGAAAACAGTTGAGCTCTTTAGAGAAGCTATAAAACTGACCTTCCTTTGAGCAGATTGAGTTTCTGGAGCATCACATTTGTGGGGTCGATTAAATGCTCAAAATGGCCAGAAAAATGTCTTGACTATATTTTCTATTCATTTTACAACGTATGGTGGTAAATAAAAGTGTGACTTTCCATGGAAAACACAAAATTATCTGGGTGACCCCAAACTTTTGAACGGTAGTGTGTGTGTGTATATATATATAACAAAACGTGTGTATGTATGTTGGATCTGAGGGGAATAAAAAGAAGAATGGATGACATGAAAAGTGCTTCAGTAAGAAAAAAATCAGATGGACATCAATATTGACTGATACTCAAGGCATCAGTCAAGAAACAGTAGTATTGTGCCATCATTAATTTTTAAGACAGTTAGGCTTTATTTATGGACTGATATAATCATTATGTTCATATCTGGGTGGCACGGTGGTGTAGTGGTTAGTGCTGTCGCCTCACAGCAAGAAGGTACTGGGTTCGAGCCCCGTGGCCGGCGAGGGCCTTTCTGTGTGGAGTTTGCATGTTCTCCCCGTGTCCGCGTGGGTTTCCTCCGGGTGCTCCGGTTTCCCCCACAGTCCAAAGACATGCAGGTTAGGTTAACTGGTGACTCTAAATTGACCGTAGGTGTGAATGTGAGTGTGAATGGTTGTCTGTGTCTATGTGTCAGCCCTGTGATGACCTGGCGACTTGTCCAGGGTGTACCTCGCCTTTTGCCCGTAGTCAGCTGGGATAGGCTCCAGCTTGCCTGCGACCCTGTAGAACAGGATAAAGCAGCTACAGATAATGAGATGAGATGAGATGTTCATATCTTATTTAACATTTAATGTGTTTAAAAATAATTCTATGAGTTCTTGTCATAATTAAGGTCATTTTCTTTATCACTGCTTCAAATAATTGAAAAAAAAAAACCCTTCTGTTTTTCGATAAATGGTCTTTTACACAGCTCAGGTTTATTTACAGAAATGTGTATTGGGTTTTCAGAGATGTTAACATGCTGTACAAGTTTGTTCTTTCATCAGAGTCAGTCAGTCAGTCACTCTGTCTGTCTGTCTGTCTCTTTCCCTCACTCACACACACATGACCCCATAGTCATATATAACACATCACCCCCAGGCTGCAGCCCAATAAAGGTCTGACTCCAGCCCACCAAATAAATTTACAATCAGTTTTCTCAATTAAAATCGACTTGTGGACTGTAATTGAATTGAAAGTTTTGAAGAAACTGCTCGTCTCTGTAATACCACTCTGGGCAAAATAAAGCAATAAACGCAAGGCCATAAATTCAGCTCTTGATATGCTAATGATGTATACTTCTGCATTAACCAGTGGAAAAAAAAATTGACTCTTTTTGGACTTTCATTTTGTTTTCCCAGTAATGTTTACACAATCACAATTTTTTTTTTGTTGACTGGTTTTATCATTCAGATAACCCTGACCATGAAAAAGTGATAAAAGCAATAATAAGCCCTTAGCGTTGCCAGACAACTGCCGTTATTCTCTACTTTATATGCTCCTCTCATACTGAAGGGTTATGAGTAAAAATAAAACAGTTGTGGATGATAAATTCTTGGACGCTACTGTACTGCATGAAAAGTGAGCCAAAATCAGGTATAGATCTGAAAGTAATTATAATCCAGGCGACGTCAAAGTCCAAGCATCCATCCATGCTGAAACGTGAGCGCACACACACACACACACACACACACACACACACACACACACTTAAACACTCACACTCACACAGAGATAAGAGTGAGCATGGTACAATAGCAGGCGGTACATGGACACACACGCTCCATCAGTCCGCAATAAGAGACGAACAGGAAGCCATGCGTTCAGCCCACTGCAATGCAGACACTCTAGAGGAGAAATGCAGGCTGGGCAACAGAAAGACTGAACAAGTAAAACGGTTCATCCGCCAGCAAAGTACTGCTCGGTCGTTTTCTGGGAGCCTCTGGGAGAAACTGTAACAATTGGTGCACATTAGCATTCAGGTCACAAAGCTTTATGGAGCAGAGAATGTAACTGAGAAACACTTACCGCTCAGCATAATTAACGTGGCCTTTACTTACCTGCTGCTTATAAAGCTGTGTGCATATTAGGTGTGTAATGCAGTGCCACTATCTGTATCTGACTCTTATCTTTTTCTGGAAAAAACAGAGGCTGGTAAGGGAAGACTGGTTTACAGCTTCATAACATAAGTGATAACAGAAATCAACATGCTTTGAGAACGTTTCAGAACATTAAATGCAACGTGTCATTCAGTCATAAATCGAAAATAATTGTTGGCAAATTGTTGTCGTATAAGAGGAATAAAGGACTCCAGAACGTGCTGTTATAAAAAAAAAAATCGACTATGGGGTGGTAACAGTAACTCTGCTTCATCATGCCACCCTGCTGTTGATTATTAGCTCATCCGGCTGACGGGCGATGAACTTATGCCATCGTGTGTTGTCTGTCGTCTGTCCATCGTCCGTTGTCGACATTTCACGAAAATCACTTCTTCTCTCTCAATTCTTCACCGATTTTTATTCTTTTTGGCAGGAAGGTAGGTCTGCCTGAGGTGCATATGGCTTCTACATGAATTTGCATAATTGCAATTAATAATGAAGATATGGACTAATTAAGCCCTAATAAGCAGTTTCCACACAAATCGCTTCTTCTCCTTCGATTCTTCACTGATTTTGATTCTTTCTGGCGTGAAGGTAGGGGTACCTAGGGTGCAGATACTGTAACTTCTACCCAGATTTGCTTCATTACAATTATTAATGGAGTTATGGACTAATTAATTAACCGCCTTAATGAGCAGTTCAACAAAAATCGCTTCTTCTCGGTCAATTCCTCGCAGTTTTCGATTCTTTCTGGCAAATAGGTCAGTATTCCTAGGGTGTATATAGCTTCTATATATACACAGTAGCTTGTATAGAATGTATAGAGCTTGCAACATTTATTGCACAAGGTGGCCCACTTTAGATCGTTCCTTCTGGACTAGACGCGGCCGGAGTGAGCTACGCCGTCATTGACGGTCTCGTTTAAGCCTAGGTCACAACCGGACGTACGATTTTTTGTCCGTGCGATTTTTGGCGTTTCCCAAATCGCTGCGTGTTTTTTGTTCGTGGAGAAAGATGCACGTTGGCCGTAAGTTTGTCTTGCAACCTGAAAAAAACGTAAGCGCCCGTAAAGTTTGTTTGACATGACAAAGAACCTCTGCGGCTGGTCTGCGGCCAGTCTACGGCTCGAAAATCAGCACGTCACACACGCGTCCTCTGTGCGTTTCACACGCCCTCCGTGCATTTCTTGCGTTTTTTGCACGGAGACCGGCCGTAGGAGCATGTACGGCCGGTTGTGACCGAGGCATTAAATAATATTGGCCGGCTTTTTTGTGGTATGTCAGATGTGTTCCATTCAGCTAGCATGATATTGAACGAGTTGAAGATGAGTAGCTGAATGGAATATTTCTGATATACCACAAAAAAGCCAGCTATTATTATTATACATACATACAGTACACATTCCTTTTGTGTGTTCAATGCATGTTTTTCTTTCAAAATTCTCTCAAAATCTGACATATTTAACGAAGCAAACCTGGCGGCCATGTTTGTGTACAAATTATCACAGTCGCTCGCTAGCGTGGAAGTTTTACATCTCCGACGTGTGACGTCATGTCTTGACAACCATGCAATATCGTAAACCATATTCAACGCTCATTCTCCATTGGGTAGAGTGATGTAATACATATAGGATAAGCGATATGCTAACAATATTGCATGCTGTCAAACCAAATGAACGGAATCCGCTTGAAGGGAATAGAATACATCATCTTTGTTGTTTTTTCTTACTTGGATGCCACAAGCTACAACAGAGGATCTGTTCCTTAAGCCATGATGGTTCATGTTTAAAAACTTGGCGTCGCTGAGATACTTTGCTGGATCCATATTCCAGTTTGCAAACCCTGCTCTAGTCTTTCAGTCCATTATTAACACAAACTAAATGTGATAAGCATCGAGATATTTATAATTGAAACATTTTGCACACTGCACACTGTGTATAGGAGATCATACAGTGCATTAGCTTTGTCTGAGTTTTAGAAGTGCATAATTAACAGGATGTGAACACACCAATCACGGCTGAGCAGAGCAAATTCATGAATATGTTCTGTAATGGCATTAAAACTATTGATTAGCCAAAGGTCAGGCTAATTTATTCGCACAGTCTTGCTGAAATGCTGTTAGAGCTCTAGAACTGCTGGGAAAATCTCCAAAGTCCATATTTGTTGAGAGCATTTTGGAGTTAAGAGTTCGAAGCAACAGACGTGGACAGCTGGAAAGCGACCTGCAATACTTAATCAAGCAGTACTTCCTGGCGTGCCTGTCAGATTTAACATTGTTAGACATTGTAATCTGTCAAGAAAGTTCAGAAATTACAGTGACAGGTGCATTTTGTCCATTTGACAGAGGTGTATAATAACCAACTGATGCCCAGTCGCCAACACACACACACACACACACACACTACAGTGAATGCAAAGTACAAATTGTAAATAAAAACAATAATTTACAAATCTCAAAAACTGATATTGTATTCACAATAGAACATAGACAACATATCAAATGTCGAAAGTGAGACATTTTGAAATTTCATGCCAAATATTGGCTCATTTGAAATTTCATGACAGCAACACATCTCAAAAAAGTTGGGACAGGGGCAATAAGAGGCTGGAAAAGTTAAAGGTACAAAAAAGGAACAGCTGGAGGACCAAATTGCAACTCATTAGGTCAATTGGCAATAGGTCATTAACATGACTGGGTATAAAAAGAGCATCTTGGAGTGGCAGCGGCTCTCAGAAGTAAAGATGGGAAGAGGATCACCAATCCCCCTAATTCTGCGCCGACAAATAGTGGAGCAATATCAGAAAGGAGTTCGACAGTGTAAAATTGCAAAGAGTTTGAACATATCATCATCTACAGTGCATAATATCATCAAAAGATTCAGAGAATCTGGAAGAATCTCTGTGCGTAAGGGTCAAGGCCGGAAAACCATACTGGGTGCCCGTGATCTTCGGGCCCTTAGACGGCACTGCATCACATACAGGCATGCTTCTGTATTGGAAATCACAAAATGCAAAATCGCATCATGGCTGCGTAGAAGAAGGGTCCGGGTACTGAACTGGCCAGCCTGCAGTCCAGATCTTTCACCCATAGAAAACATTTGGCGCATCATAAAACGGAAGATACGACAAAAAAGTCCTAAGACAGTTGAGCAACTAGAATCCTACATTAGACAAGAATGGGTTAACATTCCTATCCCTAAACTTGAGCAACTTGTCTCCTCAGTCCCCAGACGTTTACAGACTGTTGTAAAGAGAAAAGGGGATGTCTCACAGTGGTAAACATGGCCTTGTCCCAACTTTTTTGAGATGTGTTGTTGTCATGAAATTTAAAATCACCTAATTTTTCTCTTTAAATGATACATTTTCTCAGTTTAAACATTTGATATGTCATCTATGTTCTATTCTGAATAAAATATGGAATTTTGAAACTTCCACATCATTGCATTCCATTTTTATTTACAATTTGTACTTTGTCCCAACTTTTTTGGAATTGGGGTTTTATATCTATCTATCTATCTATCTATCTATCTATCTATCTATCTATCTATCTATCTATCTATCTATCTATCTATCTATATATAAAATGCGCAGTTGGGGGTTAAAGGTTGTGCTGACAGGCTGGGCAGTGATTCATTGGCAGTCCATAGATTTGAACTCATTACCTTCAGGTCACTAGACCAGTTCCTGCAGTGAGAAATGAATGAGATGATGTCCATATGGCTGTAACATATTTTACATTCACACAACTTTAGATTTTTTTTTTTATTTAGTTTTTACACATCAAGGCCTGAGTTTCCAGTTTAACAGATAATAAGAGTACTTTGTACCCTAAGATGTTTGATATTTATATATCAATATAAATTTGTGACATGAGCTGAGATTTGGCCAACACTAACCAGAATAAATGGGGCCAAAGGAACAATTAGTCATTTGTGATTGATCTCAATTTATCTTTCTTTTATTATTTCCTTGACCTTTGTAGTTTTGATGTTTTGCCTGTTTTGTGGTAGAAACTGAACAAGAAGCTCTTGGCTATAATCCCTCTCATGTTCCTGGGAGTCTTTCTGTTTTTGAAAACAGGGTGGAGAGCTTTCTGTTTTTCAGAACGACTGGAGGATTTTTATCAAAAAAAAGGAGGTGGAGCAGAAAACCAAGTAGGAAGATATGAAAACAGTGTTGCTGACGTCCCGATATTGTGACTAGATTTGGCAACTTCTAGATCATTTTTGCTTTAGCTTCAACAAATCTAGTAAGTTCTAAGCAGACAGTAACAACTGTTCTGTATTCAGTAAGGCTCTTCAGCTCACATATCAGCTGCTGTTTGTACTGAGTAGCACCTGAGCTGATGTTCTCACTGATCCTTATTGTTCCCAAGGACCAATAACTGATCACCATTGTTCCAAATGACCAATCACTGAACCCAATTGTTTCCAGTGGTCAATCACTGATCACCATTGTTCCCAAGGACTAATCACAGAACCCAATTGTTCCAAACATCCAATCCCTGAACCTCACTGTTTCAAAGACCAGTCACTGATCCAAATTGTTTCAAAGGCCCAATTACTGACCCCCATTTCTCCAATGTCCAATCACTGATCCCCATTGTTCCCAATTACCAATCTCTGATCACCATTGTTCCTAATGACCAATCACTGAACCCCATTGTTCTCAAGGGCCAATCACTGATCCCAGCTCTTTCAAAGGCCCGATTACTGACCCCCATTATCTCCAATGTCCAATCACTGGTCCTCATTGTTCCCAAGGGCCAGTCACTGTTCACCATTGTTCCCAAGGGCCAATCACTGTACCTCATTGTTCCAAACATTCAATCCCTGAACCCCATTGTTCCCAAAGATCAGCCACTGATCCCCATTGTTTCAAAGGCTCAATTACTGACCCCCATTGTTCTCAAAGGCCAATCCTTGATCCCCATTGTTTCCAATTACCAATTACTGACCCCTGTTGTCCCCAAGGGCCAATCACTGATACCCATTGTCCCCAAGGGCCAATCACTGATTCCCATTGTTCCCAACAGCCAATAATTGAACCTTATTGTTCCAAACATCCAATCCCTGAACCCCACTGTTCCCAAAGACCAATTACTGATGCCAGTTGTTTCAAAGGTCCAATTACTGACTCCCATTGTTCCCAACAAGCAATCATTCATTCCCTCTTTGGCAAAAGTGGCACTAATTTATCAGTAACTAAAATCAGTGTGATTTGAGGCAAAGGTCTTTTTCTTTTGTGAATCCTTCTGGTACTTTTACTTCAAGATTTTTCAATAAATTTGGGTGTATACATTTATACTTGAGTAAATTTAAGTAAAGATCTTTTTATCAGAATATTTATTTAGAATTTAGTATGGGCAGTATGTTTGGACATTTTGATTTGGGAGAGTGAATTTTGAGAGATGTCTCACTTTTGCTTTGAAGGAAGAATGAATCAGTCTTACTTCACCAAATAGATAGGACAATTTTTACCCGGTCCTCCTGTGTGGTGACACTGATAAGTTTTTTGTCTTGTACTGTGAATCTGAAGGGAGGTCATGATGTTGTTTTCACATTGATTTCTCCTCTATAATTTCTTCTCCCTGTCTGTTATTTTCAAGCCAAACCCCAAAAGCTGCAAACAGCCCACAGGAGACATCATATTGTCTTTCCTTGCTGAGTATTTTTTTTTTAAAACAACTGAATCAGAAAATCAATTCTGTTCCTAAGATCACTACTTTGCTTTCTCCTCATCCTTGTTTTCAGTCTTCTATTTTTCTAGCTCAGCTAGTTGCTCTATTTTAACCGACAAACATATGAGTCTCAGAAGACTTGAAGCACGTTTTCAGCCTTTTCCCAGCAAGAGCGTCTGGACTTCAGCTTTCATCAGTGTACACACTGAGTGGAGAAACCCCCCTGTCTGCAACCTGCTCCACATATTTATAGATAATAGAGAAGATACACCACCTGTTCCTTCCCCACATCTCGAGACCGCTGGGGCTTCTTGTTTCCCTCATTCTCATTCACTTGGAAATAGGACATGGACTCTATTTATTTCTCTCCACTTCCACGTCCACTGCAGGCTCTCAACAAAGAAATGGTTCAATCTCCGCTGCATGTAGCCATGGCAACCATGAATCTCCAAACCCCAGCTACTGAAGAAGAGGTAGATTTGTGTCTTGACATTGAGGACCAAGGAGTACTTGTAATGTTGTGTATGAATGCTATTGCAGGGCCAACTGAACTTGTCCATAGTAGGGATGTAAATCTGTGTATGTTTGCAGATATGATATAAAAATGATAAGATACAAAAACAATAGAGTTAAATAAGTAACTTGGGACTCTTCAACTGATTCGCTATTGATCTGATATAATTCAATTCATCACCTATACAATTCAGTATGATTCAGTTACATTTAAATTTTCCATCATGAGAAAGTCTTCAGGAGGGAGGACTTTACATTTTGTGGTTTCTTTTTTGGTAGCAACGTTTATACTGAGGATAAATGAGGAACTGGGAGGCAGGCTTCACAATACTGGTGGGCTTTATAACCCTTACTAATCTCACTTTTCAGTGACTTTGTACACACACAAACACAGCTCTCTCTCTGGTTACTGGCCATCTGAAAGACACACAGAAGCACACATTAATGGACAGCCAGTAATTAGACATCGGGTGGCACGGTGGTGCAGTGATTAACACTGTTGCCTCACAGCAATAAGGTTCTTGGTTCGAGCCCAATGGTCAACAGGGGTCTTTCTGTGGTGAGTTTGCATGTTATCCCCGTGTCTCACTAGTGCTCCAGTTTCCCCCATAGTCCAAAGACATGCAGTTAGGTTAACTGGCAACTCTAAATTGTCCACTGATCAATCTCTGCCAAGTTTAAATACTTGAGGCACACTAATGATGGACTGTGATGCCCTTACAGCCCTTGTGGGCTATGGGAAAGAAGAAGAATAATTAGACATAGGTGTAACTCGTAACATGTTACCTGCTAGTTCAACCTGACTGCTCGCCTTTCACAGCTGATGCTCGACCACACCCCTGCTGTCACCAGTGTTGTAGTCGAGTCACTAAACCTCGAGTCCAAGTCCAGTCTCGAGTCCCCAGTGTTCAATTTCAAGTCATTAAAAAAATTTCAAGTCGAGTCTGAGAACACGACTCCAACCGCACCATTTGACGGTGGCTGTTTTAGCGCCATTAACATTCATTTGTTCCTGAACATGACATATGAACAGGTGAATGTGCTTCTCTTTATCAGGGAGTGTGAAGTATTCTGTCAGAGATGGTTGGGAGACGGCTGTAAGTGCAGAAGGTGTGTTTATTAATACAAGTGAAGACAGTAAACAATCCAGAACGGCAGGCAAAATTGTAAAACGGTGAAACAGGCAATAGGTCGAGCGAGGCACAAACAGGCTATCGTAGACTCGTCAGAATCAAAGACGAGAAATGGGACATTCCACCGAATGGGTGCCATTTGCTTGTTGTACCACTCCCAAATTAAACTTAATTTGTTATATCTTTTCAACACTGATTATAATAACACACATATTTAACTACAACCCCGATTCCAAAAAAGTTGGGACAAAGTACAAATTGTAAATAAAAACAGAATGCAATGATGTGGAAGTTTCAAAATTCCATATTTTATTCAGAATAGAACATAGATGACATATCAAATGTTTAAACTGAGAAAATTTATCATTTAAAGAGAAAAATTAGGTGATTTTAAATTTCATGACAACAACACATCTCAAAAAAGTTGGGACAAGGCCATGTTTACCACTGTGAGACATCCCCTTTTCTCTTTACAACAGTCTGTAAACGTCTGGGGACTGAGGAGACAAGTTGCTCAAGTTTAGGGATAGGAATGTTAACCCATTCTTGTCTAATGTAGGATTCTAGTTGCTCAACTGTCTTAGGTCTTTTTTGTCATATCTTCCGTTTTATGATGCGCCAAATGTTTTCTATGGGTGAAAGATCTGGACTGCAGGCTGGCCAGTTCAGTACCCGGACCCTTCTTCTACGCAGCCATGATGCTGTAATTGATGCAGTATGTGGTTTGGCATTGTCATGTTGGAAAATGCAAGGTATTCCCTGAAAGAGACATCGTCTGGATGGGAGCATATGTTGCTCTAGAACCTGGATATACCTTTCAGCATTGATGGTGTTTTTCCAGATGTGTAAGCTGCCCATGCCACACGCACTAATGCAACCCCATACCATCAGAGATGCAGGCTTCTGAACTGAGCGCTGATAACAACTTGGGTCGTCCTTCTCCTCTTTAGTCCGAATGACACGGCGTCCCTGATTTCCATAAAGAACTTCAAATTTTGATTCATCTGACCACAGAACAGTTTTCCACTTTGCCACAGTCCATTTTAAATGAGCCTTGGCCTAGAGAAGACGTCTGCGCTTCTGGATCATGTTTAGATACGGCTTCTTCTTTGAACTATAGAGTTTTAGCTGGCAACGGCGGATGGCACGGTGAATTGTGTTCACAGATAATGTTCTCTGGAAATATTCCTGAGCCCATTTTGTGATTTCCAATACAGAAGCATGCCTGTATGTGATGCAGTGCCATCTAAGGGCCCGAAGATCACGGGCACCCAGTATAGTTTTCCGGCCTTGACCCTTACGCACAGAGATTCTTCCAGATTCTCTGAATCTTTTGATGATATTATGCACTGTAGATGATGATATGTTCAAACTCTGCAATTTTACACTGTCGAACTCCTTTCTGATATTGCTCCACTATTTGTCGGCGCAGAATTAGGGGGATTGATGATCCTCTTCCCATCTTTACTTCTGAGAGCCGCTGCCAATCCAAGATGCTCTTTTTATACCCAGTCATGTTAATGACCTATTGCCAATTGACCTAATGAGTTGCAATTTGGTCCTCCAGCTGTTCCTTTTTTGTACCTTTAACTTTTTCAGCCTCTTATTGCCCCGTCCCAACTTTTTTTGAGATGTGTTGCTGTCATGAAATTTCAAATGAGCCAATATTTGGCATGAAATTTCAAAATGTCTCATTCTCATCTTTCTCATTATCTCTAGCCGCTTTATCCTTCTACAGGGTCGCAGGCAAGCTGGAGCCTATCCCAGCTGACTACGGGCGAAAGGCGGGGTACACCCTGGACAAGTCGCCAGGTCATCACAGGGCTGACACATAGACACAGACAACCATTCACACTCACATTCACACCTACGGTCAATTTAGAGTCACCAGTTAACCTAACCTGCATGTCTTTGGACTGTGGGGGAAACCGGAGCACCCGGAGGAAACCCACGCAAACTCCACACAGAAAGGCCCTCGCCGGCCACGGGGCTCGAACCCGGACCTTCTTGCTGTGAGGCGACAGCGCTAACCACTACACCACCGTGCCGCCCCTCAAAATGTCTCACTTTCAACATTTGATATGTTGTCTATGTTCTATTGTGAATACTATATCAGTTTTTGAGATTTGTAAATTGCTGCATTCTGTTTTTATTTACAATTTGTACTTTGTCCCAACTTTTTTGGAATCGGGGTTGTATTCAAAATGTGTATTGGTCAACCTCAGGCTACGTTATTTATTTTTTTGCAAGGTTTGGAAGTCAAAGATGGCTGCATACTCTTTATATGAGTAACAGGACTGAAAGTAACAGGACTGAGTTTTTAGCCTAGGATTAGCTAATACATAGAATTAAGCCACATGGCATTATCGCTAATAGCATGACCACACTTAGCACATTCTAGTGATTTACCAAAAATCTGTATTTTTAAAATAAACACATCATCTAAGAAATAATTTAAGTAACAGGACAGTATGTTGACATTGACCTTATCAGTCAAAGTTAAAAAATCATCAGATATACAGAAAAGTAAATGAGAGAACTAACTTTTGGTCTTCCCATGGCCTTCAGAAGACACAACTGATGTAACTTCCTGTTGAGCATGTGATTTATGGAATGTTCCAAATTTATCAGATGGGGTAATATTTTTAGGTAACAGGACTGAGTGAAAACCCAGGGACACAACTAAAATGTGTATTTTAACTAAGATATTGTGGATTTCTTATGAAAAAAATATATTTAAACCATGGATAGGATATGGAGTCACACAACAGTGCAAAAGAAATACTGTTTCTGAAGGATTTTAATCATAATATTTCATAGTTAAGTATAAAGTTAGGGTGCGGGGACAGGTAACACATGCTATTTTTCAGTGTTTTAGGTAGTTTTTATTAATCTTTACAATTATATATCTTAAATTTTAAATCAGATCAATGTGCAGGACATTCTGCGTAATAAGGAAATGTATTTTAAAGTACATTTTTATGTGCATTTATACATATAATTTTCTAGGGACGGAAATGTCACTGATTCGGTGGAATGGCTCAAATATGAAATCAGGGATCAGGAACCCAAACAAGGAAATAAGGCTCAGTAATGTGTCAGCAATGCAACACAATACTTTGCAAAGTAAGTATGTTTTCACAGTTTTTATATAGGCACGCTGATTGCACCTTGATCCTGTGCAGGTGCAAGTCGTTTACGGCCTGCGCAAGAGTCTGCTTGGCACGCACTGTCCAGAGCACGTCTGAGAGTCTATCTGATGCATGCACCAAGGTGCGCAGGTGTGACACTCGGACACGAAATTAGTACAAAATTAATGTAGATATATCTTATGCCAAATTATTATGGCATGTTACAAAAAAAAGAAAAAATCTGAGTCCTTGTCTCCAATGTATGAGTTCTAATGCAGTTAATGCACAAATCCAAGTCATCAGTGCTCAAATCCAAATTGAGTCACAAGTCCTTAAAATTAGGGTATGAGTTGGACTCGAGTACTACAAGCCTGGCTGTCACACATGACAAGTTTTTTGTTTTTTTTAATTATATGTAATATAAACCGGGCAGCACGGTGGTGTAGTGGTTAGCGCTGTCGCCTCACAGCAAGAAGGTCCTGGGTTCGAGCCCCGTGGCCGGCGAGGGCCTTTCTGTGTGGAGTTTGCATGTTCTCCCCGTGTCCGCGTGGGTTTCCTCCAGGTGCTCCGGTTTCCCCCACAGTCCAAAGACATGCAGGTTAGGTTAACCGGTGACTCTAAATTGACCGTAGGTGTGAATGTGAATGGTTGTCTGTGTCTATGTGTCAGCCCTGTGATGACCTGGCGACTTGTCCAGGGTGTACCCCGCCTTTCACCCGTAGTCAGCTGGGATAGGCTCCAGCTTGCCTGCGACCCTGTAGAACAGGATAAAGCGGCTAGAGATAATGAGATGAGATGAGATATAATATAAACCTACTGGGGCCTGAGGGTACTTTCTGGCACTCTTGTGATTTTGGCATACTCTGAAAATACTGCTTAGATTTGTTAAAATTGACAACAAAATCAAAGTTATATGACTTTTTTGTATTCAGCACAACTTCAGCTACAATAATATCTATATAGTATGTATGTCATGATTGTACTTTTAAAAAATAACAGATAAATGAAGATGTTGTAAAAAGCAGTTTTAGAACTGTGTTGGAATGTGTGAAAAAATGTGACCTTACCCATTGTGACGAACTGTTTTGGTCACTTGAGGTGATTCTCTTCAGTCTAAGGAATGGATCAAGCACAAAAACTTAAATCTGCTTCATTTATTTGGACAATTAACTGGCCATCAAAAAATTTATGTCCTATTGTTTTGGGATAAAAGGTTGGCAGTGGGAGGGGTATTCAAAGAGAAGGGTAAAAAATTCCATTCCATTCAATGAGAAGAGTGAAAACCCCTCCCACTGCCAACTCTGAATCCCATCAGGTCAAGTGATCAAGACGGTTCACTACAATGGGTAAGGTCATGGTTATTTCACACATTCCAACACAGTTCTAAAACTGCTTTTTACAACATCTTCATTTATCTGTTATTTAAAAAAAAAGTACAATCATGGCATACATACTACATATATATTATTGTAGCTGAGCTTGTGCTGAATACAAAAAAAGTCATATGATTGAAAATGCTGCTTAGATTTGTTGAAATTGACAACAACATCAGAGCATACGGTACCAAAATCATTAGAGTGGCAGAAAAAGAAAGAAAAAAAGAGAGCAAACAAGTGCCAGTGTGCGTTTTATATACTCAAGAAGCACACAAAGATACGGAGCACGTATATCAACTGATATGCTCATAAGAAATAGAAGAAATATTTACACTTACTCGAGTTGATCTTCGGCTGAACTGAGTTGAAGTTCAAAATGACACCGCTCATCATCAGTGTCGCAGTTCTCAAGATTTAATTGAATCGCTGTCCTGAATCATGAATTGAATCACTGTCCTGAAATTGAATCGCTGTCCTGAATCATCTGAAGAAAAAGAAGAAACTGGTGAAGAAACTGTTTAGAGCTGTGATAACATCAGTGAGAAGAGGAACTAACCTTGTTCACAACCTTAAATGTAACTATAAATGGATAAAAATTGTGACATGTCATTCTTTGGGTGCTTGTCTATTGCATTTCAAAGTCTGAAAGAAATTTGTCTCATTCTCTCTCTCTCTCTCTCTCTCTCTCTCTCTCTCTAACATACACAAACTGGGGAGTGTCCAGAGTAGTACTGTATTTTAAATTTCCTTCCTTCCTTCCTTCCTTCCTTCCTTCCTTCCAAAAAAAAATCTGAAAAGGTTTTTGGCTTGTAAATTTGTGCAGCCTCATCACATGACATTACATTAACATATTTTTTTTTACATTTTTTTTGACTTATTTATTTTACTGTGTGTAATATTGGGCTTCTCTTGTACACTCTCAGAAAACAAAGTACATTATTGTACCTTTACGGGTACAACGGCTTGTCACTGGGGCAGGACCCTTTAAGGTACTTATTTGTACCTTTTATATACTGATTATGACCATATATGTGATGAGTCATGGAATCCACGGACACATGTCGGCCGAAACGAATCCGAGAAAATCGCAAAAGAAGCATTAAATGCTTCTTTTGCGATTTTCTCGGATTCGTTTCGGCCGACATGTGTCCGTGGATTCCATGACTCGTCACATATGTCCCTTTTTGACCCTAAAAAGATACACATAGTCACCTTGCGGTCCAATAATGAGTCTAGGCTGTACATCAGTGTAGATTGTACCTTGAAGGACAGAAATGAACTCCTACTGTACCCGTATTTCTGACAGTATAAGGAATTCTGCAATGCCTTAAGAATCCTTTACTCCAGGATTAGTTCAGGTGGGCTCAATCATCTCACCACAACCTCTCGTCATCTTCATTTTACTCAGCATGGCCACATTGTCCTGACAAAAGAGATTCAGATGATTCATGATCTGAATTTGATCTATACCAGAATCAAAAGCATTTGTTTTGTTATAATTAGACATGCACAGTCATTTTGTTAATGACTCCACTGAACAAAATTAGCCAATAAACATTTACACTGAGTGGCTAGTTTTAAATTCCTTTTGCTGATGTTGTTTTCTGTCATTGCTACTCTCTCATTGTCATTTTCTCAGTTCACTGAGTTTGTCTTATCTAATCTCCCTTTATAGTTATTCTCCAGTGAATAAACTGTGATGTTCCTTCACATTATATGGTTCTCCGTCAGTCTGAATAGGGCATGTGAATTTCTTTGTATGCTCTTCAGAGGAAGGATGCCTGTGTTTGCTGAGTAAGGGTGTAAAAAAAAAATAAAATCAGTTCTGGGTTATTAAAATGAAACCAAAATGGATTCTGGGAGGAAGAAGGCAGAGAATTAAGGTTCACTGTTTTTGCAGACCGAGCTGATATTTACAGATGGCAGAAACGGTACCACCCGAGAGCTCATTATCAACATTTAGAGTTAAAATGTAAATTGTACACAGCTACGAACTAAGGGTTTAAACTGTCTGTATGGAATTTATTAAATATCATTTATGGATGACATCAGTACTGTTTTGTAATTGTAAAATAAAATAAATAAATAAGTGATGCATCAAATGGATCATGAAAATAAAATGGGGTGAAAAAAGGTGAAAATTGGTGGAAAAAAGTAATTTAATTAGAAATAACTCCACACAGAAAGGCCCCTGCCAGCCACTAGGCTTAAACCCAGAACCTTCTTGCTGTGAGGTAACAGTGCTAACCACGACACCACAGTGCCATTATCTCATCTCATCTCATCTCATCTCATTATCTCTAGCCGCTTTATCCTTCTACAAGGTCGCAGGCAAGCTGGAGCCTATCCCAGCTGACGACGGGCGAAAGGCGGGGTACACCCTGGACAAGTCGCCAGGTCATCACAGGGCTGACACATAGGCTACGTTTACACTAGACCGTATCTGTCTCGTTTTCTTCGCGGATGCACTGTCCGTTTACATTAAACCGCCTGGAAACGGGAATCCACCAGCGTCCACGTATTCAATCCAGATCGTGTCAGCTCCGGTGCTGTGTAAACATTCAAAATACGCGGATACGCTGTGCTGAGCTCTAGCTGGCGTCTCATTGGACAACGTCACTGTGACATCCACCTTCCTGATTTGCTGGCGTTGGTCATGTGACGCGACTGCTGAAAAACGGCACGGACTTCCACCTTGTATCACCTTTCATTAAAGAGTATAAAAGTATGAAAATACTGCAAATACTGATGCAAATACTGCCCATTGTGTAGTTATGATTGTCTTTAGGCTTGCCATCCTTCCACTTGCAAGTAGTAAGTGATATGCGCTGGGATCTCACACACAGCGGCTCAGTCCCGAATCGTGGCTTGTGCACTTCACTCGCGCGCTGTGTGAGCTGCGCAGGGCAGGAGTGCGCACCCTCCAGAGGGCACTCGCTGTTCAGGGCGGAGTGATTTGGAGCGCAGGATGCCTGCGGAGCCGAGCGTATCCGCGTATTGGCATTGCTGTGTGCACGGCTAACGGTTTTAGTGTAAACGCGAATTGTTTTAAGAACGTTAATCTGATGATCCGCTGATTCGACGTAATGTAAACGTAGCCATAGACACAGACAACCATTCACACTCACATTCACACCTACGGTCAATTTAGAGTCACCAGTTAACCTAACCTGCATGTCTTTGGACTGTGGGGGAAACCGGAGCACCCGGATGAAACCCACGCGGTCCCGGGGAGAACATGCAAACTCCACACAGAAAGGCCCTCGCCGGCCCCGGGGCTCGAACCTAGGACCTTCTTGCTGTGAGGCGACAGCGCTAACCACTACACCACCGTGCCGCCCAGTGCCATTATAATAATGATATTACTACGACTACAGGACACTTTTTCAATGGAATAAAAATGTGTTCTATTCCCTTCAACCAGATTTCATTCATTATGCAATACTGTCAGCATATCACTTATCCTACATGTATTACATCACTCTACCCAACGGAGAATGAGTGTTGAATGTGATTTACGATATTGCATGGTTGTCAAGACAACACAATGTCACACATCGGAGATGTAAAACTTCCGCACTCGCGAGCGACTGTGACAATTTGTAAACAAACATGGTCACCAGGTTTGCTTCGTTAAAGACGTCAGATTGAGAGAGTTTTGAAAGAGAAAGATGTGTTGAACACTCAAAAGGAATGTGTATGAATAATCTTTTATATTACACAATCGAGGAGGAAAGACTACAGCCGTGGCAACTGTGATCTGATGAAGGTGATCCAACCTTGCCATGTGAAGCGATCTTGTTCCTTGACAACAAACAAAACACTATTTTCCAAGTAAATGTCTTTAATCTTGGAAATTCTGAGGTCTCTTTTTAAATAATTATAAGTGAAATTATAATTCTGGCGGCACGGTGGTGTAGTGGTTAGCACTGTCGCCTCACAGCAAGAAGGTCTGGGTTCGAGCCCAGTGGCTGACGAGGGCCTTTCTGTGCGGAGTTTGCACGTTCTCCCCGTGTCTGCGGCCCTGTCCACACGAGTACATTTTTGTCTAATCCGTATAAATACTTTATCGTTTCGGCCTCGCGTCCAGACGGAGCTGGCTTTTTCGAGGTGTGAAACCGGTATTTTTTGAAAACGGGTCCCAGAGTGGGAAAATCCAAAAACGCCGGATAGCCCGGAGTCGTCTGGACGGCGAAGCGGATTTTTTCAGAAACGATGACGTATAAGCCCCGCCGCTCTAACCTTTAACCTCAGCCGCCGCCGCTAGATGCGTCATAACAACAACAACGGCGGACTACAGGCTTGTGCTCGTACTGCAGAAGCAACTCAGTCTATTACGGCTGCTACAACAAAACCTTCTGCTTTTATATTACTGTGAGGAGCAACAAAACTTCTCGTGTTATGAGCTTGTTTTGTAAACAGCGCGTGATCTTTATACGCATGCTCCATGGCTTCTCTTCCGGTTTTAGTGTATTGGTGTGGTGGCGTCACAGCGCCACATACAGGCCTGGCATATGTACTACAGCGTTTTGGGTCGTTTCCAGTGAATTGAAACGACGCCATGTTTACGGAGATTTTTTTCAAAATGACAGCATATTGGGTGAGGCTGCGTACTCGTGTGGATGGGGCCTGCGTGGGTTTCCTCTGGGTGCTCCGGTTTCCCCCACAGTCCAAAGACATGCAGGTTAGGTTAACTGGTGACTCTAAATTGACCGTAGGTGTGAATGTGAGTGTGAATGGTTGTCTGTGTCTATGTGTCAGCCCTGTGATGACCTGGCGACTTGTCCAGGGTGTACCCCGCCTTTCGCCCGTAGTCAGCTGGGATAGGCTCCAGCTCGCCTGCGACCCTGCACAGGATAAGCGGTTACGCATAATGGATGGATGGATTATAATTCTTTTAAGAAATAAATTCTTGAAGGAAGTACAATTATCTGCCAGATCAATCCAACAATTGCACTTAATAACATTACTTCAAATGAAGGTTAAATATATGTCTAGCGATTTTATAATAATCTCTCAATGAGAGATATTTTTAAAGATGCTTTTCTGGATGCTCTTTCTTCTGTTGTGAGTCAAAATCAGATTTTTAAGGTTTTGTTATTCTGCAAATCTTTAACACAAGGAAATAAATGAGTGTTTTGCTGCTTTGGTCTGAGAAATGATGGCTGAATTCTCATCTGCACATCAAAGCTTGAGTGTAAAATAGCTGTAAATATTAAAAATAACAGCTTTACATATTACATTACTGATATAAAACGCTGAGTATATCTGTGAGGGTTTAGTACGAGGGGCACTTGTTTTGAGCTTAATATGAAAGAAGCTTCATGACTGTTTTTAGAGGGAAACCCGTCTCGCTCATTTTGTTTTTCTTTCCTTGTTACTGGTAATAATATTAGAAACTGAACCAGATGTTTCTCAGGATATGTCTTCTCCACAATAATATTCTCATCTCATCTCATCATCTCTAGCCGCTTTATCCTGTTCTACAGGGTCGCAGGCAAGCTGGAGCCTATCCCAGCTGACTACGGGCGAAAGGCGGGGTACACCCTGGACAAGTTGCCAGGTCATCACAGGGCTGACACATAGACACAGACAACCATTCACACTCACATTCACACCTACGCTCAATTTAGAGTCACCAGTTAACCTAACCTGCATGTCTTTGGACTGTGGGGGAAACCGGAGCACCCAGAGGAAACCCACGCGGACACGGGGAGAACATGCAAACTCCACACAGAAAGGCCCTCGCCGGCCACGGGGCTCGAACCCAGAACCTTCTTGCTGTGAGGCGACAGCGCTAACCACTACACCACCGTGCTGCCCACAATAATATTCTATTATTAAATAAGTAATAGTATGAAATAAATACTCTTTAATAATATCAACACAAAAACAGAAAAAATGGCTGTTTGATATAGGTTTATTTTAATGCTAATTAAAAGAAACTGCTTTATTTTTCACTGTAATCACTTTAAAAAAATAAATAAAAACAAAAAAACTAACAAATAGCTTCCTAAACATTTCTACGCACCATTAAGAGTATTTTTTTCCTTCTTGTTATGAACAAAGATAAATATTCTATTTTTAAACTGTTTTTTTAAAGAGGTAATAAAGCGGTAAGAGGTTAAAAAAAGAAGAGGTGAGACAAGAGGTCTCGAAAACAGCTCAGATTAAAGAAAAATAAAACTTTCTTGACCAAGCATTTATTCACTTTCCATTTCAGTGCTGTTTCACTTACACAGATGAAGCACTAAGCAACTAAATGCTAAAATTATACACTATATTTCAAGTCTGTCACTCAATTACACTCAAGAATTTATGCGTCCTTTGGGGAAAAACTGCTGCTACTAAAGTAAAGTCCATGAAAACCAAATGTTGAATAATGAGCGCATGATGGTAATTTAATTACTTTATTCACTCCCACTCTATCTGCGCAGTACAGACCTAATCAACACACACCTCCGCTCGCACCGTCATATTTCTCTCAATCATTTTTGGAAACGTCTAGTTTTCTGCCGAGCTAAAATTCAGTGTAATGCTGTGGGATATGGTGAAATAACCGGGTTGCAGTTGCAGTGTAACATATTAAGATTGTTTTGAATTATATTAAAAACACACTGGTTAGCTGATTAACCCTTGATGTGATATGGTTAAGTTTGAAACCAGCTTGGGGTGGACAAATTATAAAATCAATCAAATATTCAATGCTCATTCTCCATTGGGTAGAGTGATGTAATACACGTCGGATAAGCGAGATGCTAACAATATTGCATGCTATCAAACCAAATGAATGAAACCTGCTAGAAGGGAATAAAACGCATGCTTTTATTCCATCGAAAAAGTGTCCTGTATGTATAATAATTCCCGATATTCACTGAGCCTGAGGTAGATAATTGTTTTAGTATAAATACACAGGTGATTTAAAAAATCATATTAAAAAAATATATATATTTCAATCTTCAAAAACGGTATGCAAATGAAATAACGGTGTGATGAGGACTTCTTACTTACACTGGTCTACAGCCAAAATGCTTCTGAAATAAATATACACTACCGTTCAAAAGTTTGGGGTCACTTTGAAATGTCCTTATTTTTGAAAGAAAAGCACTGTTCTTTTCAATGAGGATCACTTTAAACTAATCAGAAATCCACTCTATACATTGCTAATGTGGTAAATGACTATTCTAGCTGCAAATGTCTGGTTTTTGGTGCAATATCTCCATAGGTGTATAGAGGCCCATTTCCAGCAACTCTCACTCCAGTGTTCTAATGGTACAATGTGTTTGCTCATTGCCTCAGAAGGCTAATGGATGATTAGAAAACCCTTGTACAATCATGTTAGCACAGCTGAAAACAGTTGAGCTCTTTAGAGAAGCTATAAAACTGACCTTCCTTTGAGCAGATTGAGTTTCTGGAGCATCACATTTGTGGGGTCGATTAAATGCTCAAAATGGCCAGAAACATGTCTTGACTATATTTTCTATTCATTTTACAACTTATGGTGGGAAATAAAAGTGTGACTTTTCATGGAAAACACAAAATTGTCTGGGTGACCCCAAACTTTTGAATGGTAGTGTAGTTCAACTTTACTAATTCTGGGTTGCTGAGAATGAAAATGAAACTTAAAATTGTTCACTGGCTCTAGTTTTCAAGATCGGCTCTATGAATAAACCTATGATTGGGTTTGGATAGTACTTACTTTTTTGGCAAAACAATGAATGATGCAATCTGAAGCCGGTGTTGCATCATAAATCATATCATGTTATTCCTAGAAGTCACTGATGATGCAATCATAAGTCAACTTACATCACTCTGCTGAACAAATTGCCTTATATCAGCTCAAAAATATTATACAGTGCCATGCACTTGAGATTAAGTCTTTGCTTGACAAGCTTGAAAAGAGATGCTCTGTTTCATGAATACAAGAGACAAGCTGCCAAAAAGCACTGAGTACACACTGAATAAGGACTAAACCTATTCAGTACTTGTACATATTATTATTATTATTATTATTATTATTATTATTGCCATTTGGTTCATAATATGTTATTTATATAAACTTTTTTGCTGATTTTCTCGTGTTACATAAAGACAACAGGTGAAATATCATGTAAACCAACCATAAAGGCATGAAGAGACATTGTTTTACAATTTATACTTAAAACATTACTATCTACACAATGTACATAAGTATAAAATGTAAAATCTTAAATATCTTGAAAGCCGTAGCCAATCAGCTGTTTTAATTGTCATATTTGAATTCAACACACCAAATTTCATAACAAACAGCCAATTTCTGAAAAATTGTTGACCAGTGTTATCGACGCCAAGTGACATAAAATACTTTGTTTTGAAATCGCTAAAATAAATCACAGTTCCACCTTACCTTTGAATAGTTTTCGACCAAACTTCGTAGCATCTTTAGTGCTTTTAGGAACAGCATTTTCTTTCATCATTTCTAATTCTTCCTCACTTACGGTGACGAAGCGATTGACCGCCATTTTGCCGAGTCGCTCGAGGTGATTATCGAGAAATTTTCTGAATTTCTCAACCATGCGACTTTCTATAATCACCTGCTTATTTATACTAAAATGTAATAGTGCAAGCTAGGTGAAGGCTCACAGTAGTTAATGTCTTTATTTTCCTCATGGACTGCGACTGAACCACATGTGATTTATACCACATAAGAGGCTGTTTCAGATTTTGATCAGATCACTTATCTTCCATGCAAGGCATTTAATCTGCATAGTAAAAGGGTTCTAGCTCCAGCCAGATTCAGCTGACGTGTGTAAGATAATATAAACTAATATAACATTTGAGAGGATTACTTATATGAAGTAATATTTATACTGTGTAGGACTAATGCTACACAGCTAGCTAAAATGAGCTAACCTAACAGGACTTTAGTTTTTTTTTTTTTGAGAATATTTATTGGATTTATTTATTTATTTATTTATTTATTTATTATTATTATTGTTATTATTATTATTATTTAGAATTCCAGTTTTCACTGCTAATGCTAGCTGACTAGCTAACATGCACTAACTTGACAGGATTTCTCACAATATTTGCGGTGAAATTTACAATCTTATCAGCTGCTAATCATCGAGTATGAGCTAACCTGACAGTATTTCTGAACGGCTATTGCGCAAATTTGCAGTATTCCCTACTAACACTAATCAGCTATAGGTAACATGAACTAAGCGCTCAGTATTTCTGAGAGGATTTTGTGTCAAATTTGCAATATATATATATATACATACACACACACACAACCCTGATTCCAAAAAAGTTGGGACAAAGAACAAATTGTAAATAAAAATGGAATGCAGTAATTTACAAATCTCAAAAACTGATATTGTATTCACAATAGAACATAGACAACATATCAAATGTCCAAAGTGAGACATTTTTAAATTTCATGCCAAATATTGGCTCATTTGAAATTTCATGACAGCAACACATCTCAAAAAAGTTGGGACAGGGGCAATAAGAGGCTGGAAAAGTTAAAGGTACAAAAAAGGAACAGCTGGAAGACCAAATTGCAACTCATTAGGTCAATTGGCAATAGGTCATTAACATGACTGGGTATAAAAAGAGCATCTTGGAGTGGCAGCGGCTCTCAGAAATAAAGATGGGAAGAGGATCACCAATCCCCCTAATTCTGCGCCGACAAATAGTGGAGCAATATCAGAAAGGAGTTCGACAGTGTAAAATTGCAAAGAGTTTGAACATATCATCATCTACAGTGCATAATATCATCAAAAGATTCAGAGAACCTGGAAGAATCTCTGTGCGTAAGGGTCAAGGCCGGAAAACCATACTGGGTGCCCGTGATCTTCGGGCCCTTAGACGGCACTGCATCACATACAGGCATGCTTCTGTATTGGAAATCACAAAATGGGCTCAGGAATATTTCCAGAGAACATTATCTGTGAACACAATTCACCGTGCCATCCGCCGTTGCCAGCTAAACCTCTGTAGTTCAAAGAAGAAGCCGTATCTAAACATGATCCAGAAGCGCAGACGTCTTCTCTGGGCCAAGGCTCATTTAAAATGGACTGTGGCAAAGTGGAAAACTGTTCTGTGGTCAGACGAATCAAAATTTGAAGTTCTTTATGGAAATCAGGGACGCCGTGTCATTCGGACTAAAGAGGAGAAGGACGACCCAAGTTGTTATCAGCGCTCAGTTCAGAAGCCTGCATCTCTGATGGTATGGGGTTGCATTAGTGCGTGTGGCATGGGCAGCTTACACATCTGGAAAGACACCATCAATGCTGAAAGGTATATCCAGGTTCTAGAGCAACATATGCTCCCATCCAGACGACGTCTCTTTCAGGGAAGACCTTGCATTTTCCAACATGACAATGCCAAACCACATACTGCATCAATTACAGCATCATGGCTGCGTAGAAGAAGGGTCCGGGTACTGAACTGGCCAGCCTGCAGTCCAGATCTTTCACCCATAGAAAACATTTGGCGCATCATAAAACGGAAGATACGACAAAAAAGACCGAAGACAGTTGAGCAACTAGAATCCTACATTAGACAAGAATGGGTTAACATTCCTATCCCTAAACTTGAGCAACTTGTCTCCTCAGTCCCCAGACGTTTACAGACTGTTGTAAAGAGAAACGGGGATGTCTTACAGTGGTAAGTAAACATGGCCTTGTCCCAACTTTTTTGAGATGTGTTGCTGTCATGAAATTTAAAATCACCTAATTTTTCTCTTTAAATGATACATTTTCTCAGTTTAAACATTTGATATGTCATCTATGTTCTATTCTGAATAAAATATGGAATTTTGAAATTTCCACATCATTGCATTCCGTTTTTATTTACAATTTGTACTTTGTCCCAACTTTTTTGGAATCGGGGTTGTGTATATATATATGTGTTATTTACCAGCTGGGAGGTCCGTATTGTGAAATACCGTGACCGAGGTCTTGAAAGTACTGAGCGAGGCCCCCTGGGCCGAGGTCAGTATTCAAGGCCGAGGTCATGGTATTTCACCATACGGACCGACCTTAAGCTGGTAAATAATATATTTATTTTTTTCTTTACCAAATTCTAACAGAAAACGAGAGCACCCAAAAGGGAAAACCGAGGCAGGCCGCCATTTTGAATCCTCATTCATGGCTGTAATGCAAATTGCTTCATCCTCAGTATACAAGTGCACTTCCATGACAGGGAAAAATCTTCATTTTGCCACCTATGTAGTCCCCTATTTATACAAAACTGAGTCATTCAGGATTTAGCCATGTTTTTGCTCGGTGTTAGCAAGTTAGAGGTTTTTAGCTTTCTCCTGAAATGTTTTATTTTGTCTTCCTCAGGGTAGTAAAACTTGCTTTTGCTGTGAACACTGCCATTATCGCTATCCATGCTGTAAAATTAATGCTATCCTCCTGAGAAATACTGACAAAAATGTATAAGATTTTTGATCATCTTATAAATAAATCTGATTTAAAAAAAGAAAAATGTTGACAAAAAATGCTACTACGTTTGTTGTTGTGAACGAGCAAGTCGCCAGAGGTCTGTAACCGGGGTCCGTAATTGGGGTCCGTACCATAAGATACGGACCCGCTTGCCAGCCAATCAGAGCTCAGGATTTGATGGAAACCGCACCGCGAAAAAAATAAATCCCTGTTAATACTCAGCTAGCTAACATGAAGTAACCTGTAAGGATTTCTGAGAGGATTGTAAAATAGGCCTAATATGAATAAATTTCACTGCTAATGCTTGCCAGATAGCAAACATACTGTAACTTGACAGAATTTCTCAGAACATTTGCAATGAAATTTACAATTTTTTCAGCTGATAATCATCTCATAAGCATGAGCTAACCTGACAGGATTTCTGAAAGGCGTTTGGGCAAATTGGCTATATTCCCTGCTAACACTAATCAGCTATAGCTAACATGAACTAAGCTCTCAGAATTTCTGAGAGGACTGTAAATTTGGCCTAATATTAATACATTTCACTGCTAACAATAATCAGCTAGCGAACGTGAGCTAAGCTCTCAAGATTTTGTGCAAATTTGCTATATTCCCTGCGAACACTAATCAGCTAGCTAACATTAACTAAGTTATAAAGATTTCTGAGGGCATTTTGTGTCAAATTTGTAATATTCCCTGCTAACACTAATCAGCTAGTTAACATGAACTAAGGTCTTGGGATTTCTGAGAGGATTTTGGGTCAAATGTGCAATCTTCACTGCTAATACTCAGCTAGCTAATATGAAGTAACCTGACAGGATTACTGAGAGGATTGTAAAGTAGGCCTAATATTAATAAATTTCACTGCTAATGCTAGGCAAATTTAGAATCTTCTCAGCTCCTAATCATCTTACTAGCATGAGCTAACCTGACAGGATTTCTGAAAGGCTTTTGCACAAATTTGCAATATTCCCTACTAATACTAATCATCTATAGCGAACATGAGCTAAGCTCTCGGCGTTTCTGAGAGCACTGTAAAGTAGGCCTAATATTAATAAATTTCACTGCTAATGCTAGCCATATGCCAACCTGACAGGATTTTTGCCCATACAGAAGCTCACATTGTGAGCCTTAATAAAGATATTATAAAATCATTCATCTCATTACCTCCACCAACTGTGTTGGAGGAGGTTATGTTTTCGCATCCATTTGTTTGCCTGTTCCCAAAGTAACTGAAAAAACCCGTGAACAGATTTTGATGACATTTTGAGGAAAGGTCAAAATTGGGCCAAGGAACAACTGATTAGATTTTACTGCAAATTTGAGTCTGTGGCTTGACGGATGTATGCACTCTTCCGAGTGCTGTTCTAGTTATATATGTGTAAGTTAGTAACTCAGCTGTCTATAACACTTAAAACAGGAAGTTGTGTGAGCAGTTAAACCATCCATCCATTATCTGTAGCCGCTTTATCCTGTTCTACAGGGTCGCAGGCAAGCTGGAGCCTATCCCAGCTGACTATGGGCGAGAGGCGGGGTACACCCTGGACAAGTCGCCAGGTCATCGCAGGGCTGACACAAAGAGACAAACAACCATTCACACCTACGGTCAATTTGGAGCCACCAATTAGTCTAACCTGCATGCCTTTGGGGGAAACCGGAGCACCCGGAGAAAACCAATGCGGATACGGGGAGAACATGCAAACTCCACACAGAAAGGCCCTCGTTGGCCACTGGGCTCGAACCCAGGACCTTCTTGCTGTGAGGTGACAGTGCTAACCACTACACCACCGTGCCGCCACAGTTAAACCAATAAGAGCAGATAGCATTGATACAAAGTACACTCAAGTTTACTTGAGGTTTGTTTTCAGAGCCATCTGTCTCCCAACTCTGCCTGCAAATGGCTTCAGGTTGAATGTGATAATATCTTTTGAGATGGATCAGGATCCCCACAACAAACAAGAAAATGTAAGGATTGCTTAAAAGACTTGTTTTCATTTTTCAACATACTGCAAAGAAGCCCAGTCATGACACATGATAGCTAATGCAACTTAAATTCAGAAAGAGTGGAAAAATAAAAACAAAAACAGATGAGACCTTCCCAGACTCTTAGTGTGTCCATATTGAGCCATATAGGTGTTTTTTTTTTGAACATTTAAATGACCCAAAGGCCTTAAAGTGCCATTCCACCATTGGATGTATTCTTTGGCATAAAATACAATATATTTTATGACAGCATGACTAGACAGATAAATCTTTTAGCTTCAAAATGATATATCAAACATAATTTTTTGACAACGACAAGTATATTAATTTTGCGACCAAAGTCACCTACCCTTTTAATTTCCGCGCGGTAGTGAAACGTGATGTCATCGGCAGGTTCCCCTTCTTGTGTACCACGTCACGTGTGACGTGGCACAGATTATCAGCAATGGCGGATAGAACGCGATTTCCACTTGTCGATTGCTGTGCCGATATTCATCATCGATCGTCTCCTTTGGGCATCACTTGCTATTTTCCTTTGCTTCTTTTCCGAAGCTGACAATCGTGTTCTATCCGCCATTGCTGATAATCTGTGCCACGTCACACGTGACGTGGTACACAAGAATGGGAACCTGCCGATGACATCACGTTTCACTACCGCGCGGAAATTAAAAGGGTAGGTGACTTTGGTTGCAAAATTAATATACTTGTCGTTGTCAAAAAATTATGTTTGATATATCATTTTGAAGCTAAAAGATTTCTCTGTCTAGTCATGTTGTCATAAAATATATTGTATTTTATGCCAAAAAAATACATCCAATGGTGGAATGGCACTTTAAGGAAAGACTCTTAGCATGCTTGTAGTCAAGTGAAAGATTACATCTCTTTGAATTACCAGGTTTTGCACACCTCACTTCATCCCATCCTTGATCCTGCATCTCCATTCAGGTCTTCTAACACAATAGGCACAATTTACTCCTTGGAAGCAAGCATGTAATTAAGCTCATTAGTTCAGAATGCAGTGGCCCTGCTTCTGAACACTAGCGTTAATGAAGACGCTGTGGAGAAAGTGGCCTTCTGATAACCCCTCATTCTGTAAAGTACACATTACAGGCAATTCTAGACTCTATTATTTGTAAACCCTAATCTTTCTGTAAATCAATTATATTCCTTTAATTTTGTGATCTCATTTTAGAAGTGTGAAAGCTGGCAGCGCAACAATGAACAATTCAAAAACTATCCTCATAGAGGACTCATTTCTGGATCACTTGGTTTAAACTGAAGCAAAGCATTAATGCATATCTTTCCAGATTCTTTGCTCTTTTCTAATGCTATAGCATTGCAGCAGGTTATATCATCTATACCAAAAAATCAGTCATCCTGTCCACCATACAGCTCACCTAGCATTGTCATTACAGAGTCAACTATTTGTGTTAACTCTAGCGAGACAGTTAAAGTGGTGTTGTTTTGGCTAGATGAGAAAATGAACAAGGGCAAGAGGCAGGACTCTGATCAGTGTCTAAATTACAGTTTTGAATGATTGATTTTCCTCTGTTCATGGTTTAATTTAAAAATTGTGATAATTGTCCAGAAACAATCACCTAATAATTACAGCAAAGCAAGCATTTCTACCAGTTCATGTTGAAGGAGAGTAATAATTACAATGGTGCTTGAAAGTTTGTGAACCCTTTATAATTTTCTATATTTCTGCATAAATATGAGCTAAAACATCATCAGATTTTCACACAAGTCCTAAAAGTAGATAAAGAGAACCCAGTTTAACAAATGAGACAAAAATATTATACTTGGTCATTTATGTATTGAGGAAAATGATCCAATATTGCATACCTGTGAGTGGCAAAAGTATGTGAACCTCTAGGATTAGCAGTTAATTTGAAGGTGAAATTAGAGTCAGGTGTTTTCAATCAGTGGAATGACAATCAGGTGTGAGTGGGCACCCTGTTTTATTTAAAGAACAGGGATCTATCAAAGTCTGATCTTCACAACACATGTTTGTGGAAGTGTATCATGGCATGAACAAAGGAGATTTCTGAGGACCTCAGAAAAAGCATTGTTGATGCTCATCAGGCTGGAAAAGGTTACAAAACCATCTCTAAAGAGTTTGGACTCCACTAATCCACAGTCAGACAGATTGTGTCCAAATCGAGGAAATTCAAGACCAGTGTTACCCTCCCCAGGAGTGGTCAACCAACAAAGATCACTCTAAGAGCAAGGCATGTAATAGTCGGCGAGGTCACAAAGGACCCCAGGGTAACTTCTAAGCAACTGAAGGCCTCTCTCACATTGGCTAATGTTAATGTTCATGAGTCCACCATCAGGAGAACACTGAACAACAAATGGTGAGCATGGTAGAGTTGCAAGGAGAAAGCCACTGCTCTCCAAAAAGAACATTGCTGGTCTTTTGCAGTTTGCTAAAGATCACGTGGACAAGCCAGAAGGCTATTGGAAAAATGTTTTGTGGATGGATGAGACCAAAATAGAACTTTTTGGTTTAAATGAGAAGCGTCATGTTTGGAGAAAGGAAAACACTACATTCCAGCATAAGAACCTTACCCCATCTGTGAAACATGGTGGTGGTAGTATCATGGTTTGGGTCTGTTTTGCTGCATCTGGGCCAGGACGGCTTGCCATCATTAATGGAACAATGAATTCTGAATTATACCAGCGAATTCTAAAGGAAAATGTCAGGACATCTGTCCATGAACTGAATCTCAAGAGAAGGTGGGTCATGCAGCAAGACAACAACCCTAAGCACACAAGTCATTCTACCAAAGAATGGTTAAAGAAGAATAAAGTTAATGTTTTGGAATGGCCAAGTCAAAGTCCTGAACTTCATCCAATCAAAATGTTGTGGAAGGACCTGAAGCGAGCAGTTCATGTGAGGAAACCCACCAACATCCCAGAGTTGAAGCTGTTCTGTACGGAGGAATGGGCTAAAATTCCTCCAAGCCGGTGTGCAGGACTGATCAACAGTTACCGCAAACGTTTAGCTGCAGTTATTACTGCACAAGTGGGTCACACCAGATACTGAAAGCAAAGGTTCACATACTTTTGCCACTCACAGATATGTAATATTGGATCATTTTCCTCAATAAATAAATGACCAAGTATAATATTTATGTCTCATTTGTTTAACTGGGTTCTCTTTATCTATTTTTAGGACTTGTGTGAAAATCTGATGATGCTTTAGGGCATATTTATGCAGAAATATAGAAAATTCTGAAGGGTTCACAAACTTTCAAGCACCACTGTAGTAAACCATATTCAACGCTCATTCTCCATTGGGTAGAGTGACGTAATACACGTAGGATAAGCGATACGCTCACAATATTGCATGCTGTCAAACCAAATGAATGAAACCTGCTAGAAGGGAATAGAACACGTTTTTATTCCATTGACAAAGTGTCCTGTATGTATAATAATTCCCGATATTTCACTCCGTTGACGTCACTCCCAGTGTTTCCCTGCTGACTAGATGTACGTTGACAAAATGACGAACCGGTTCAAAATTAAAATTCTGTTGTTTAACTTGCATATTTTTTGTGTGTGGATGTGTCCAATATAATATAAAGAACATCCCATGGTGGCACGAAGATATGAATAACATTTTCTTGTGTTGAAAATATATGTTCACCACTCTGAGATAAACTTCATGTCTTTGCGCCACCGTGTAATATCCTCTATTTCATATTAATGAATTCAAAGCATTCTCTTTTTATGGTGTCAGAAAACAAAGCCGTCCTACAAAGTTCAGTGCATGTGAGATGGGAGAAAGGAGGCGGGGCTTCCAGGAGGTCTCGGTTAATATCGGAGAGTTCAAAACACCTGGACGAATCATTTGGTAAACCAATAATACAATATTATCTGGAATAAATGTCAGTAAATAATCATGGCAGTGTATTATGTAGAGACGATTAAATTGTTATATTGCGCAACCTTTTTACAAACACAGCATACGGTATGTGCTCTCTGTAGTGAGTCTAATGTAATAAAATAGTTCACTTTATTCTTACTATCCTGTTACTTTCCTGTTGCCTTCCAGACAACTGTAGGTCGACTAATTTAACTATTAACAACCTAAAGTATGCAGTTATACTACAACCCTGATTCCAAAAAAGTTGGGACAAAGTACAAATTGTAAATAAAAACGGAATGCAATGATGTGGAAGTTTCAAAATTCCATATTTTATTCAGAATAGAACATAGATGACATATCAAATGTTTAAACTGAGAAAATGTATCATTTAAAGAGAAAAATTAGGTGATTTTAAATTTCATGACAACAACACATCTCAAAAAAGTTGGGACAAGGCCATGTTTACCACTGTGAGACATCCCCTTTTCTCTTTACAACAGTCTGTAAACGTCTGGGGACTGAGGAGACAAGTTGCTCAAGTTTAGGGATAGGAATGTTAACCCATTCTTGTCTAATGTAGGATTCTAGTTGCTCAACTGTCTTAGGTCTTTTTTGTTGTATCTTCCGTTTTATGATGTGCCAAATGTTTTCTATGGGTGAAAGATCTGGACTGCAGGCTGGCCAGTTCAGTACCCGGACCCTTCTTCTACGCAGCCATGATGCTGTAATTGATGCAGTATGTGGTTTGGCATTGTCATGTTGGAAAATGCAAGGTCTTCCCTGAAAGAGATGTCATCTGGATGGGAGCATATGTTGCTCTAGAACCTGGATATACCTTTCAGCATTGATGGTGTCTTTCCAGATGTGTAAGCTGCCCATGCCACACACAATAATGCAACCCCATACCATCAGAGATGCAGGCTTCTGAACTGAATGCTGATAACAACTTGGGTCATCCTTCTCCTCTTTAGTCCGAATTACACGGCATCCCTGATTTCCATAAAGAACTTCAAATTTTGATTCGTCTGACCACAGAACAGTTTTCCACTTTGCCACAGTCCATTTTAAATGAGCCTTGGCCCAGAGAAGACGTCTGCGCTTCTGGATCGTGTTTAGATACGGCTTCTTCTTTGAACTATAGAGTTTTAGCTGGCAACGGCGGATGGCACGGTGAATTGTGTTCACAGATAATGTTCTCTGGAAATATTCCTGAGCCCATTTTGTGATTTCCAATACAGAAGCATGCCTGTATGTGATGCAGTGCCGTCTAAGGGCCCGAAGATCACGGGCACCCAGTATGGTTTTCCGGCCTTGACCCTTACGCACAGAGATTCTTCCAGATTCTCTGAATCTTTTGATGATATTATGCACTGTAGATGATGATATGTTCAAACTCTTTGCAATTTTACACTGTTGAACTCCTTTCTGATATGGCTCCACTATTTGTCGGTGCAGAATTAGGGGGATTGGTGATCCTCTTCCCATCTTTACTTCTGAGAGCCGCTGCTACTCCAAGATGCTCTTTTTATACCCAGTCATGTTAATAATCTATTGCCAATTGACCTAATGAGTTGCAATTTGGTCCTCCAGCTGTTCCTTTTTTGTACCTTTAACTTTTCCAGCCTCTTATTGCCCCTGTCCCAACTTTTTTTGAGATGTGTTGCTGTCATGAAATTTCAAATGAGCCAATATTTGGCATGAAATTTCAAAATGTCTCACTTTGGACATTTGATATGTTGTCTATGTTCTATTGTGAATACAATATCAGTTTTTGAGATTTGTAAATTATTGCATTCCGTTTTTATTTACAATTTGTACTTTGTCCCAACTTTTTTGGAATTAGGGTTGTATATGTGGATGTTTAGGGGGAACAGAAGCCTGAATTGCATGAATCAGTGCATCATTAAGGGTGAGGTGAGGACAATGACACCTTCCAGGAAGGCAGAAAAGTGTCAGTTTAAACTCAATCAGTCCTTTTTCCTTTTCACATAAAAATCTCCTTTAAAAAATTTGCAAAAAGAAGAAATTTCTTCTACAGTTACAAACATATAATGGAGAAACAAGGAGATGAAATGAGCAGGATAGACAGGCCAGAGATGGAGAGAGAGATAAAAAGAGAATTGTTGTCTCGCAGGACACACCCACATTTCATTTATAACATTTTGCGATCAAATTTTTGTCGATTATTATCAACTAGCAGGTTACCCGGCGTTGCCCAGGTTTTGCAAAATTCTGGGTTGCCCCCAGACTTCCATGTCAAATTTGATGAAGATCCATCGAGAAATGATGTTAACCCAAGACAAACAAAAAATCCAAACATCCACCACCCAGGGGCCCACCAGTGACCCTCTGGGGCCCAAATATAGAATTTCTGAGTTCTGCCAAATTGTGGCTATCTCCTGTACCTATGTGCCAAGTTTAGTGAAAATCTGTTGAGAGTTTGTGTTGATAAATGTAATGTGAAAGGCGTTAAGGGAGGGGGTGGGTGGATGTTGTGCTCCCCAGGGACCTCCTTGGGGCCCGTACATGAATTTTGTTTATATCTGCAAAATTCTGGCTCATCCCCTGACCTACTTGCCAAATTTGGTGAAAATCCATTGAGAAATGGCGACGTTAGCTCAAGACAAACAAACTTTGCCACTTATTATGTAGAATATGGGTGCATTTTCCTTATTTCTTGGAGGATGCAAACTTTCACACTCAACTGCTTTTGTTTCTAATGTAAATATATTTACTTTCAGATTTAATAAACAGTTTTCATTACAAAAGCAAACACTGGAAAATATGAGATTAATTATAGATATTTTTGTTCACTTTCCGGTGAAAATCTAATTAACTGACTGAATGTAGGGTGAGAATATGATTCTACGTTGAGTATAATGAAGCATTGTTTCTTCATTTCTACTCTGATCTACTGTTCCACTTCAGTGCACTTAGTCTGAAAAATAAGTTCTCAGACTTTCCTCTTCACTGCAAAGCAATTATGTTTCGGCTTGGGGAGATGGTATGTCACAAAATTGCATTACAAGTTAAATTTAAAGCAGTGATTATTGTTTAATTGTACTGCAGTGATTCAAAGTGATCCAGACTCGTGACAGGAGCTGTGGGGTAAGGTCTAAGGTTGGATTATTAGACTATAATGAGTTTAAAGCTAATAAAGGATTTGTTGACCTGAGTTTAACTTGACTGTGTTGCATTGCAGCAGATAAGTTTAATCATGGCTTCACAAAGCAGTAATTAAAACTCTGACCTGATTCATTTACCAGGTTAAAGAAGTAAACAACAACAGTGGTATTGTTGAAATAAATCTTTACTGATACCATTTTATCTTAACTTGTGAATGGAAGTAGGTTAAAAAACTTTCGCTGATGGAAGTTGTCGAATACGTGTTGTCATTTCAAGAAAAAAAAATTGGCTCCAAAATTGGAATTAATCTCTATACTGTCACCTAGTGTAATTTTCATTTTTTTGCATCTACATCATCTTATTTCCTATTGACAAATGTCTTTTAATCATTTTGACTTCTTCACTATAACTGTCAAGCACAGAGGCCACATCTCTTCACTATAACTAACACACACAGAGGCCACACCTCCTTCATTACAACTAACACACACAGAGGCCACACCTCCTTCACTACAACTATCACACACAGAGGCCACACCTCCTTCACTACAACTAGTACACACAGAGGCCACACCTCCTTCACTACAACAAACACATACAGAGGCCACACTTCCTTCACTACAACTAACACACACAGAGGCCACACCTCCTTCACTACAATGAACACATACAGAGGCCACACCTCCTTCACTACAACTAACACATACAGAGGCCACACCTCCTTCACTACAACTAACACACACATAGGCCACACCTCCTTCACTACAACGAACACATACAGAGGCCACACCTCCTTCACTACAACTAACACACACAGAGGCCACACCTCCTTCACTATAATTAACACACACATAGGCCACACCACCTTCACTACAACGAACACATACAGAGGCCACACCTCCTTCACTACAACTAACACACACAGAGGCCACACCTCCTTCACTACAACAAACACATACAGAGGCCACACCTCCTTCGCTACAACTAACACATACAGAAGCCACACCTCCTTCACTACAACTAACACACACATAGGCCACACCTCCTTCACTACAACGAACACATACAGAGGCCACACCTCCTTCACTACAACTAACACATGCAGAGGCCACACCTCCTTCACTACAACTAACACACACAGAGGACACACCTCCTTCACTACAACAAACACATACAGAGGCCACACCTCCTTCACTACAACTAACACACACAGAGGTCACACCTCCTTCACTACAACTAACACACACAGAGGCCACACCTCCTTCACTACAACTAACACACACAGAGGTCACACCTTCTTCACTACAACTAACACACACAGAGGCCACACCTCCTTCACTACAACTAACACACACAGAGGCCACACCTCCTTCACTACAACTAACACACACAGAGGCCACACCTCCTTCACTACAACTAACACACACAGAGGTCACACCTCCTTCACTACAACTAACACACACAGAGGCCACACCTCCTTCACTACAACTAACACACAGAGGTCACACCTCCTTCACTACAACTAACACACACAGAGGCCACACCTCCTTCACTACAACTAACACACACAGAGGCAACACCTCCTTCACTACAACTAACACACACAGAGGCCACACCTCCTTCACTACAACTAACACACACAGAGGTCACACCTCCTTCACTACAACTAACACACACAGAGGTCACACCTCCTTCACTACAACTAACACACACAGAGGTCACACCTCCTTCACTACAACTAACACACACAGAGGCCACACCTCCTTCACTACAACTAACACACACACAGAGGTCACACCTTCTTCACTACAACTAACACATACAGAGGCCACACCTCCTTCACTACAACTAACACACACAGAGGCCACACCTCCTTCACTACAACTAACACACACAGAGGCCACACCTCCTTCACTACAACTAACACACACAGAGGTCACACCTCCTTCACTACAACTAACACACACAGAGGTCACACCTCCTTCACTACAACTAACACACACAGAGGTCACACCTCCTTCACTACAACTAACACACACAGAGGCCACACCTCCTTCACTACAACTAACACACACACAGAGGTCACACCTTCTTCACTACAACTAACACATACAGAGGCCACACCTCCTTCACTACAACTAACACACACAGAGGCCACACCTCCTTCACTACAACTAACACACACAGAGGCCACACCTCCTTCACTACAACTAACACACACAGAGGTCACACCTCCTTCACTACAACTAACACACACAGAGGCCACACCTCCTTCACTACAACTAACACACACAGAGGCCACACCTCCTTCACTACAACTAACACACACAGAGGTCACACCTCCTTCACTACAACTAACACACACAGAGGCCACACCTCCTTCACTACAACTAACACACACAGAGGTCACACCTCCTTCACTACAACTAACACACACAGAGGCCACACCTCCTTCACTACAACTAACACACACATAGGCCACACCTCATTCACTCCAACTCGTACACACTGAGGCCACGCCTCCTTCAGTAGAAGTGACAGGCACACAGACCACACATTCGTTGATTGATTGATTGATTTTTTTTTTTTGAAACAAGAATACTACCACCAACAGGAAAAGTAAAGATGTATTGAATGGTATGAAGAAGTGAGGCTGGGGCTGATTTCCTTCTCGCCCAGACTGTAGATTTCTGGTGATTACAAAGAGTGAAAAAAGTCACTAGCTTTCACGTTTACTGGAGCTAATTTATTCAACCCCATGTCTCTGATGCATCCATAATACATCGTTAGCAGTGACTGAGAAAGTTCTTGATCAGCAAGTTTTCAAAATTACTTTGGAGGAACTAAGTAGTAAATAAATTAAGCACAAATTGTTCAAGCAAAGTATAAATTACACAAAGGGACAAAAGGCAGAACTGTTAGATTTGTGAGGTTTAAATATCGGCTACTGGCAAGTTTTTCTCTTGCTGCTAGAAAGAGATTATGACATGAGTATGGGCTTGAAACATTTATAATAACAAAGCGATCATGAATGCTTTAGATGGGCTGTCTTAGCAGTTTTCTTTGCAGCACTTTGAGATTTATCTTAAATGAAAAGTGCAGTGTAAATAAAATTTATTATTATTATTATTATTATTGTGGCAAGCCGTCACGCTGTTATGTCATGAAGTAACGGAATAACATATTCTGCAACCCTTACATTAGTCTTAAGTATTTTTAGGCAGTGTTTTGTAGCCTAAGAAGACATTTCTCTTCACCAATGTCAAGGTGGCCTTTAAAATGAGATGCTCTGCCAGATGTCCAGTGACTCAGTAGGTTATGAAGGCATGAGCTGTTTTTAGAGAACAATGGTTTCTTCAGCACCAATGCAGTTTTTGGCAAACTGATTCTTCCTAAAAATAAATAAAAAAGGAAAATTTTCTGTCAGGTTTCATGCTGATTATAGTGCAGGACTGATGCTGAGCTTCCTGTGTGAATGATTCATTCAGACACTCAGAAAAGCAAGATTTCTCTGGATGATGTGTGGTGAAGCCTAAAATGCAAACCTGGGGCACAATTGAACCATGACGTTAGTTTAGGTCTCCATAGCTTTTAGTCTTTTTCTTTGGAAAAAGTGCCAAAAATTTAAAGCAGCTTCTGAAGATGCAACTTTAACTTCCAAATTCGTTCAACAACAACAACAACCATTTTTTTTTAAATTATGAATTTAACATTATACAAAGCTCATATTTAACAGTTATTCCACGAAATCGAGTCGTACATGAGCTGATAGCCGATGAGACACGTAGCACCGAGTTGGCTATAAGCTATGTACGATGAAATTGAGTGGAATGACTGTTTTATTCTATCCACATTCACTGGATTTTGAGAAATAGAGCATTTGTAATTTTATTTTTTGCAAATTCAATAAATAAAAACTTTATACAAAACATCTGACAAAATCATTTCCGCTTAGAATGTAAACAAACCGACGAAATGACAGGAGCAATTTGTAGAAAATGCGATAATCATAATTCTTGAAAAATAAAAAATAAACATGTTCTGACCATCAAATACTTTTATTCCATACTTTGTTGCTTGTATTTTTTGGGGTTTTGTTTTCGAGGAGAGTGCTTATTTCATCCTCAGTTGGTTCAGCAGCACACTCTGCCATTTTCTTCTTCTTCTTCTTCTTTTTCTTTGTTTTTTTTTTTGTTGGTTGGCAAACCAACTTAAAGGTTCATTACTGCCACTAACTGGGCTGGAGTGTGGAACAGGAGATATTGGGAAAAACAAACAAACAAACAAAAGCCTGATATTCTTTTAGCTATCTCTGTTCCTTTTAAATACTTTAACAATTTTTGTTTTTTTTTTCAAGTAGAGTTTTTATTTCATTCTCGGTTGGTTCAGCAACACGCTCCGCCATTTTGTTTTTCTCTACTCACGGTATATGAGCTGATAGCCTCGGAGTAGAGTAGCCAATCAGAGCGCGCGATTGCTCATATCCAGTGAATGTGGATAGAATGAAATTTCTGAAACAGTTGCTTGCGCTATTTAGCTTGACAAAGATTTTGATATATGTACCCAGCTAGCACACATCTCTAGTCAGCGTTAGTACAACCTGCACAAATTGCGTCTCTAAGAATATTGCCATCTTGTTTGCTAATTGAGAAGACATTGACACAGCATTGTTTTGGGTCACTTTTTATGCGTTTTCAGTATTGCACTTTTTACCTCCAACAGCTTTCTTGGAGGAGGTTATGTTTTCACCTCCGTTTGTTTGTCTGATACCAACGTAACTCAAAACATAGTGAATGGATTTTAATGAAATCTGGAGGAAAGGTGAGCCATGGACCAAGGAATATTTGATTAGATTTTAATGCAAATCTGGAAATGTATGCAAATCCAGGATTTTATTTACATTTTTTTGTCTTTTCTCAATGTAGCTCAAAAAGTAGTGAATGGATTTGGATGAATTTTGGTGAACAGCTTTAGTATTATCCTAGGTGCAAGTCATTTGATTTTGATGTTGATATGTGCCTTGGTGGAGGTATGAACTCTACCAAGTGCCTTTCTAGTGACAGATGTAGACAAGTTTGAATACTTTGTTGCCGACTATAGTTGCCCAGAAACAACACCCAGATAGAAGTCAGTTGTCAAGGAACTGTGAAGAGAAGTTGGGGTGAATCTGATTACCTACGATGAGAGCGTGGAGATTTTATTTAAATCATCAGAAAGATTCTGTTAGTTCTGTCATACAACACGAATGGAATTAAATCACACATTATACTCAAGGATGGCTGAAAAAAGCTGAACAAGCTGAACTTCCCAACTAACGAACAAAGTTGTTGTGACATTGCTGAGAAATAAGCGGCGCAGGTTGTGCTGGCATACTGTATGTGTGCTATCTGGGTACCTATGTTTAACCAAATAGTGTTCTCAGAAGAACTGATTCTGGATTTTTTCTTTCAAAAACATGACAGAATTGACACATTTGACCATTTCCTATTTGTGTGAGGTATATGGCTGCACACATGTAAAATCCCATCATCTTTCACCATGGAGAAAACCAAAATAAACAAAGAAGTAAATGGCCAGGAACTGGACACAAGCATTCTAGATATTTGAGGCCAAAACCTAGTTGTCTCTGCCAGGAGGTTAAGTATTGGACATAGATGGATAATGAGTTCAACTTGCACAGAAATTAAGAGATGGCAATCAACCAACCAACCAACCAACCAATGTTTTCCAAGGGCCATGTTATAACCTGACTGGCGAGTTGGCCGAGTGGTTAGTGTGACTGCCTCTCGACCAGGTCATACCAAAGACCATCATAAAAATGGTACCTACGGTACAACCATCTAGTGAGGCATACCGCAACACAGATGTGACTTGGGCATCAAACTCTCACAGTTACCAGAGGACCAGCCCCCACTGTAACCCAAGCTCTGTACAGTAATATGCAAGAGGCCAAAGGGCTACAGAAACAGAGATCGGAGACACCCAGTGTGCCTTAACCTGGTTAGTACTTAGTGGGAGGGGAAAAATGTCCTATTTAAGAAAAAAAATTAAAATAAAATATAAAAGACAGAAGAAGAACTTTATTCATCACACGTAGAGCCCTGCACTCCCGTGGGAGTCCCGTGGGACCCGACGCAAAGCAGTGCAGCGCGGGACAAATTTTGAAAGCTCATTGCAGGCGCGGGCGGGAGGGGGAGTGCACAATGTGGGAGCGGGCGGGAGAGATGATAAGCTGCAGTCCCGCTAACTAAAAAACGTGTTTAAAATAAAATTTATAAATGATTAATTTATGTCTATCATATATAATTTGTGCTGGATATTTTATTTGGCATTAATAAAAACATTTTAAGATGCCTAAATTTGCGGATGTGGTCTAATCTTGTGTACGTTTCCGATTCCTTTCCGCTCTTCTGTGTTTGAGATCTCCGATCATGGCAGAAGAGCAGAGCTCCTCTAGTGAAGCTCACAGTGCTTCAGAAGTAAGTGCTGCTTTAAAAAGAGGTACATTTACCGTTAAAAAGTCAAGAGTCCTGAAATCAGACATTTGGAAGTCGTTCTCACTCATGTATGACGCAGAGGGAAATAATTTGCTTGTTGTGATAAGTGCCAAAAGGTTCTGACATACAACGGCCATAAATCAGGTACATCAGGCCTGAATCGCCATGTATGTACTGTCTTAAAAGGACAACAATTGTTGGAGTTCAGAGGGAACAACGCAAAAGTGACAGATGTAAATGTGAGGAGTGACATATAAGCTATGTGCAATGTACAATATTCTTAATATCCACTGTAGATTTTGGTAGGTGTGTTGGGTATCTCTGTAAAGCCTCAGCTGCGCATGCCACCTGGCAATGCGCACCCTCGCTACGTGCGCTAGGTGAAGGATCGGTCAGTAGAGAGATCAGCTAAGCTCAGCATGTTTAATTCCCCAAGCCAATGATAAGAACTTTCGTGAGAAATAACGCGAACGTCTGCATCATGTGGGATTTGCGGGCGGGAGAGGGACAAAATATGGCAGGCACGGGCGGGAGCGGGACTGAAAATCATAATTCTTTGCGGGAGCGGGACTGCACAATGCGGGAGCGGGCGGGAGCGGGACTGAAAATTCTGTCCTGCGCAGACCTCTAATCACACGTATACTTGTGAAATTCCACTCTGCATTTAACCCATCTGAAGCAATGAACACACACGTGAGCAGTGAGCGCACACACACATACCCAGAGCAGTGGGCAGCTACGCTACAGTGCCCGGGGAGCAGTTGGGGGTTAGGTGCCTCGCTCAAGAGCACCTCAGCCTAAGACCACCCCATGTTAACCTAGCCTGCATGTCTTTGGACTGTAGGGGAAACCGGAGCACCCGGAAGAAACCCACGCAGACACGAGGAGAACACGCAAACTCCACACAGAACGATCGTCGTCAGCTGCTGGGCTCGAACCCCGGACCTTCTTGCTGTGAGGTGACAGTGCTAACCACTACACCACCGTGCTGAAGAAAAACAAAAAACAAATAGTACTTAGAAAAATGATGTGCTACTGTAGGTTGCTATTCATTCAAGGTGTGTATGAATGGTTGGAGAAAGTCCATGCATTCAAGGGTTAATCCACATGTTGTCTGAGCAGTTGGGTCTTGTGCCTATATTGCAGTTTCGCTTTTAAATATCTGTCACAATGATAAATCAGTATGGACTTCTTTTGGAAGAAAGAGTGTCTATATAATTACTTTACGTGGTTTCTATGACATATCAGCTGAGTAACTACGAGGCGCTTATAAGCTTTAATAACTGTATGTATTCGGAGATGTTTCAGTGGCTGAACAAGCTGATCAAATTGCCGTTTTGCCTTTTTATCAGGAAATCTCTCAGCCTCCTGTTTTTCAGACGTACTTGTGTAAATTTCACCCACAAATCAAGACTGAAATGACAGCTTGTTTGTCATTATGCTCCTCAGCTGTTCTGTAGCTTGACATGAATACGGTGAAAAGGCAACTGTCAGTCAAATCATATAGATGAACTGCTGATGTACAGTAGCAAAGAATCAGCCTCGTCTTCGGCAGCTGAATGGTGTGGTGGTGAGACGAGATGATGCTTCCTTGCAGTCTCTTGCTGGAATAATAACGCGAGCGATTCAGCGATGTCGCCGTCCTCCGAGCTCAACAGAGCTGCCAATTCTGGCAAGACTACTGTCTGTTTATCATGCTAATGCTACTGCAAGCTTTCACAGCCTATTTTCCACTTGCCTGCCTTGCTGCTCATGGGCGAAGAAATCTCAAGGCTATTTTGTGTCTTAGGCAAGGACTAAGGTGGTCAATTTCATGCTTGATGAACAATGAGAATAAAACTGTGCTTTATTATTTACAAGCATTGCTAATCATCATTGTTCGGGTTGACCGGAAAGGGCAGTTGAATATTTTTATCCAGACATGATATGACATGATCAGATATAATATATGATGTATGATATGAGCCATTTTTCTCACTCAGAGAGACCCATCAGAGCACTAATAAACACCTAACTGCTCCCATTCTTCTTTTGATTTGATTCTAGTCCTTCTCTTTTGTTCTGCAGTTGGTCGGGGGTGAGTTCGACCTGGAGATGAACTTCATCATCCAGGATGCAGAAAGCATCGTGTGTATGGTGGAGCTTCTCGAGCATTGCCAAGTGACGTGCCAAGCCGAGATCTGGAGCATGTTCACGGCCATCCTGCGCAAGAGCATGCGCAACCTACAAACCTGCACTGAGATGGGCCTGATCCAGCTCGTGCTGCTCAAAATGAGCTCTGTCGATGACATGATCGCAGGTACGACTCGCAGCTCTTACACTTTTCTATCATATTATTACTACAGGATATGCATGTTTGACAAGAAGTCATTATCACAAAATTAACAACGATTATTATCAGGCTGCGCAATCTCTTAGTTTTTTTTTTCCTAACTATAATTGCATTGTTTAGACTACAGGGAATACACGTGACATCACCGGAGGCAGAAGTAACAGAGCTCTAATGCTGTGGAAAACACAAAAAGCAAATCTAAAATGGGAAAGAGCTGTTTTGCGATTGACTGTGCAAATATATTTCACAAGAAATCAGCGCTCTCATTTTACACACTGCAAACAGACAGCAAAAGGAGGGAGTTGTTTTCTGTTTAAGCCTGACTGCAGAGAGCCTTCACAAGTGTTAATAAATGTTAAGAAAAACGCCTATTTGTTATTACCTTTTTCACTTTTAATAAAAGGAATATTTTAGTTTTCAGGCGGTTATATTTTACTCCAGCCTTTAAAAAATGTTTGTAAATAATCATTGTTGAGCAAAAGTATTTTTTATTTAACAAAATTAATTTTTAAGTTGATAAGGGATAGGAAAATAAATGTTATTTATTTATTTATTTATTTATTTTTGATAATTTTCTTTCTTTTTTTTTCCAAAAATATTTGTGGGAAAATTGAATTGTGAACCCAATATTGCAAACTGAAGCAAACCCATCACAAATTGGGTGAATCGTTACATGCCTAGATTCAAGATTTTCAAGATTTATTTGTCATATACACAATAACAGACACAGTGGTTTATTATTGAGTAATGAAATTCTTATTTTGCAGCTGCCCGACCAAACTATGCTTACCAATATAAAAAGAAATAAATAAAATATGAAATATAAAGTGCATATGGAATGCAAAATATAAAGGTAGAGTGAAAAATGAAGATGGCATTTAAAAAAAAAGGCAAACAAAACAGTGTGCAAATATAGAGGTAGATATACTGTGCAATGTCTTTAAAAAAAAAAGGAGAGGCAAACAAACAATGTGCAAACATAGAGGTAGATGTACTGTGCAATGTCTTGTGCAAAATTGCTAATATAATCCGTGGTTCAAAGCCTGATGGAAATATAGAGGTAGATGGTGATTATAATCCGTGGTTCAAAGCCTGATGGAAATATAGAGGTAGATGGTGATTATAATCCGTGGTTCAAAGCCTGATGGAAATATAGAGGTAGATGGTGATTATAATCCGTGGTTCAAAAGCCTGATGGCCTGAGGGTAAAAACTGTTTGTCAGTCTAGTAGTCCTTGTTTTCACACTCCTGTAGCGTCTGCCAGATGGTAGGAGCGTGAATAGTCTGTGTTGTGGGTGTGTTTGGTCCATGATGATGCTCTGTGCCCTTTTTGTGACCCGGGTGTTGTAAATGTCCTGTAGTGGGGGGAGGACAGCTCCACAGATGAACTGTGCCATTTTAATGACACGCTGGAGAGCCTTTCTGTCCTGAGTCGTGCAGTTCCCGTACCACACAGTGATGGAATTTGTCAGGACGCTCTCCACTGTGCACCTGTAGAAGTTGCTGAGGAGTTTGATGGACAGTCCAAATTTCCTCAGCTTCCTCAGGAAGAAGAGTCTCTGTTGAGCCTTCTTGATGGTCTGCTGTGTGTTGTGTGTCCAGGTGAGATCCTCACTGATGTGAGTTCCGAGGAATTTAAATGTTTCCACCCTCTCCACCTGTGTCCCGTTGATGTGCAGCGAGGCGTGCTGGTCTGTCCTCCTCTTCCTCGGGTCAATAATCATCTCCTTGGTCTTCTCAGCATTCAAGGAGAGGTTATTTTCCTGGCACCAAGAGACCAGCTGAGCCACCTCCTCCCTGTAGGCGCTCTCATCTCCGCCGGTGATCAGCCCAATGACAGTGGTGTCATCAGCAAACTTGATGATGGAAGTGTTGCTCTGGGTGGGGGTGCAGTCGTAGGTGAAGAGGGTGTACAGGAGTGGACTGAGCACACAGCCTTGGGGGGTCCCTGTGCTCACTGTCTTGGTGCTGGATATTCTGGTACCGACTCTGACAGTCTGGGGTCTGTTTGTGAGAAAGTCCAGGACCCAGCAGCAGAGGGAGGATGTCAGTCCAAGGGTGGAAAGCTTCTCTGTCAGTCTGCTGGGGATGACAGTGTTGAAGGCTGAACTGTAGTCCACAAACAGCATTCGAACATAGGTGTCCCTTTGTTCCAGGTGTGACAGGGCTGTGTGGATGGCTGCATTGACGGCATCATCAGTTGAACGGTTCTGACGATATGCAAATTGAAGGGGGTCTATTGTGTCTGGGATGCCCTTTTTGATGTATGACATGACTATCCTCTCAAAACACTTCATTACAACTGAAGTGAGTGCAATTGGGCGATAGTCATTCAGGCATGTTATATTGTTTTTCTTTGGGAGGGGCACTATGGTGGTGGTCTTGAAGCATGTGGGCACAGAAGACATGGAGAGGGACAGGTTGAAAATGTCTGTGAAGACCTCTGCTAACTGTGTGGAGTAGGCCCTCAAAGCACGACCGGGGATGTTGTCAGGGCCGGCTGCCTTTCGGGGGTTAGTCCTCCTGAAGACCTTGCTCACCTCGGTTATGGTCACAATAGGTGAAGAGCTCTGTGCTGCCTCTGTTGGTAGAATCCCTCTGTGTTGGTTGGTGTTGAGGGTGTCGAAGCGAGCATAGAACTCGCTCAGCTCATCTGGTGATGTGTTGTGGTTGGCTGTGACCCTGCTGTTGTTCTGCTGGAAATTGGTGATGTGTTGTAGGCCCTGCCACATGCATCTGGAGTCTGAGGTGTTGTAGTAACCTTCCAGCTTCAGTCTGTACTGCATCTTGGCTTCCCTAATGGATCACTGTTACTATAAAGGGCTGAACACAGTCAGCAACAGTACTCAGATAGGCTGTGGCATTCAAATGATGCTTGATTTGTATTTAGGCCCGGTCCCACAATACCTATAACTACAACTACAACTATAACGATAACTATAAATAAATCATTCCCCTGTAGTTTATGTGGTTGGTGCTCACACCATACCGATAACGATACCTATAGCCCAGGCCTGAGTTTATCCGTATCGCTGAGTTTGCTTCTGGAGCCATTTTTTTTTTCCAGGCCTGGACCTGATCCGATAAAACGTCTGACCGATCAGGTAATTGTTTACATGTGACGTTGTCTGAGCACGTGCTGTTTTCCCCGGGCATCTTTGTACATCCTTGTTGCATCATGAAGTCACTGAATACGGATTCACAGAAAATAAAAATCATATAATACAAAGGGCGGCACGGTGGTGTAGTGGTTAGCGCTGTCGTCTCACAGCAAGAAGGTCCTGGGTTCGAGCCCCGGGGCCGGCGAGGGCCTTTCTGTGTGGAGTTTGCATGTTCTCCCCGTGTCCGCGTGGGTTTCCTCCGGGTGCTCCGGTTTCCCCCACAGTCCAAAGACATGCAGGTTAGGTTAACTGGTGACTCTAAATTGACCGTAGGTGTGAATGTGAATGGTTGTCTGTGTCTATGTGTCAGCCCTGTGATGACCTGGCGACTTGTCCAGGGTGTACCCCGCCTTTCGCCCGTAGTCAGCTGGGATAGGCTCCAGCTTGCCTGCGACCCTGTAGAAGGATAAAGTGGCTAGAGATAATGAGATGAGATATAATACAAAGCACGGATCTTTTATTCATGGATATGTGATTTTCTGTGAAATATCAAGAGTAAATTAATAAAGTAAACATATTTTTTTTTTATCTGTGATGCATCATCCTTATGAAATCAGTAACCAATGTGTAATATACTGAAACGTCTGTGACCAATCCATAAATTATTAGCATCCGTGATGCATCCGTATTAAAATCCCTAACCACTCTGTATTTTGTATCCTTTTTAATTCTATTTCTGTAGTCTGTGGCCTATCCATATTATATCAACCACTGGAGTGTGTGCATGGGTTGTTTTGAAGTCCAAGCTGTACAGTATGACCCAGAATAATGTGCTACTACTTGGAAAAAAAATTCCATGACGATTCCGAAGTTGCATGCATTTATTTCCCTGAGTGTCAGCACCAAGCAATAGTATAGTGGGGATTATAGTTGCGGTGTGACTGCTCCAGACTGGAACTAAATTCAGGCAGAGGGATAGTCAGAGTTGTAGTTATAGGTATAGTTATAGTTATCAGTGTTGTGTGACTGGGCCCTTAAGGGGCCCAGAATGTACCAAGAAAACATTCTTCACACTATTACACTACCTCCACCTCCACCAGCAGCAGCAGCCTGAATTGTTGGGTCCATGGATTCATGATTTTGACACCAAATTCTGACCTTATTATTTGCATCGATTCATCAGACCAGCCAACATTTTTCCAATCAACTATCCAATTTTGGGGCGGCACGGTGGTGTAGTGGTTAGCACTGTCGCCTCACAACAAGAAGGTCCGGGTTCGAGCCCCGTGGCCGACGAGGGCCTTTCTGTGCGGAGTTTGCATGTTGTCCGCGTGGGTTTCCTCTGGGACTCAATTAAATCATTCAAGAGAGCTCTAAATCAGTGTTTCTCAACCACTGGGCCATGCCATCTAGTGGGCCATGAATTTTTTTTTTTTCAAGTTTGATGCCAAATCCTAAATAGTTGAGGATGTTGTTGTGTCCTAAATCCGGGAGCTGGTTTGCTGTACACTTTTCAAGTGGAATAAATAGATTTTTGGGTAAATTAAGAAGAACAAGCCTTTATTTTTGCTACATTCCTCCTCTGCATTTAACCCGTGCATGCGCGCACACACACACATGCACAGAGAGAGAGAGAAAGAGAAAGACAGAGAACGCACACACACACACACACACACACACACACACACACACACACACACACAGAGAGAGAGAGAGAGAGACAGACAGACAGAGAGCGCACATGTGCAGAATAAATAAATACGTTTGTGGTAAATTATACAGATCTGTGATGCCTGCTGGAAGAGAAGAGCAGGGAGGATTGAGACTCGAGTGACAGTGGTTTGTTTACACCCGATACTAAAACTTGTAGCATCCTAGTAAACATATCAAAGACATGGACAAAAAGCCCAGAAATTCCTCCTTACCCGGGCAAAAATGATACAGGATTTATCTTGTAGTGTCCTGATCCCCAGATCTCTAACCCAGCCACGTACAGTATAAAAAGTTGCACTCCTCCATGCTCTTCCAGGTTTTCATCTGTTTGTCTGTGTAGAATGATGTCTGCAGCACCAAGTAATTTGAGATGTCCGGGAACTCAACGGATGGATAGTTTTCCAACTCATAATGAATGAATGAATGAATGAATGAATGAATGAATGAATGAATGACTTTATTTAAACATGATAAATTGATCAGCAGAGCTGGTGGGGTCGTGCATGTACAGATACAAATAATTACAAATACAAAAGAATAAAAATGTACACAAGCTTAAAAAAAAAAAAGTTTAATCCCTTTTGACTGAGAATGCCCCTGCATGCAAGGTTTGGCTTCTGGCACATCTGTGCAGTTTTAAATACAATACCTACATAAAAAAAAAAAAAAAAAAAAAAAAAATATATATATATATATATATATATATATATATATATATATATATATATATAATACACACTTCCGTTCAAAAGTTTGGGGTCACTTTGAAATGTCCTTATTTTTGAAAGAAAAGCACTGTTCTTTTCAATGAAGCTCACTTTAAACTAATCAGAAATCCACTCTATACATTGCTAATGTGGTAAATGACTATTCTAGCTGCAAATGTCTGGTTTTTGGTGCAATATCTCCATAGGTGTATAGAGGCCCATTTCCAGCAACTCTCACTCCAGTGTTCTAATGGTACAATGTGTTTGCTCATTGCCTCAGAAGGCTAATGGATGATTAGAAAACCCTTGTACAATCATGTTAGCACAGCTGAAAACAGTTGAGCTCTTTAGAGAAGCTATAAAACTGACCTTCCTTTGAGCAGATTGAGTTTCTGGAGCATCACATTTGTGGGGTCGATTAAATGCTCAAAATGGCAGAAAAATGTCTTGACTATATTTTCTATTCATTTTACAATTTATGGTGGTAAATAAAAGTGTGACTTTTCATGGAAAACACACAACTGCCTGGGTGACCCCAAACTTTTGAACGGTAGTGTATATATATATATACTGTATATTGCATTTATTTAGTTCCTGGGCTCCCATCTATAACAGGGAGTGATGTTGCATCCCATTAATACATTTTACAATAGATTATTAGATTCTAAGAGAATAGATGAGCCAAAATAATTGGGAATCTTTTTTAACGGGCCTCGACTCGTTACAAGTATGAATAGGTGGGTCTTAAAGTAGAAAAAGGTTGAGAACCCCAGGTCTAAATGATATAAATGTTTAAATTAAAAAATTAATTAGTTCCTTATACCTACTAGTGCATATATTTTAATAGAGTGACCTGTACGTATACCTACGAGTGCATATATTTTAATCTAGTCATTACTGTATGTTATAATCATTTGATATTGTATTTCATATTGTAAATAATTGTAATCCTATTCATTATAATTTTGCATTTTATTTTGTATCACGGATGCCTGGAAGAACAGCTAAGCTCAAGTGTGTCGCCTGTATAAACAAAGATTATTATTATTATTATTATTATTATTATTATTATTATTATTACTCAATCCAACACATCTGGAACCAACATCCCTGCCACTGAGATCACTTTTTTTTTCTTTTTCCACATTCAGATATTTGATGTGAACATCAAGTGTAGCTCTTGCCCTTTATCAGCATGTCACATGATTGGCTGATTGGCTAATTGCATGAATGAGCAGGTGTACAGGTTTTCCTATAAAGTGCTGTATATTACACACACACACACGCACACGTCACTACTGTGTGGACAACTGTCCTCGAATTCACGACCTCTGCAATCGTGAATTCATCTGTGATTTCTTATTCATTTTTAATAAGAGTGATGGATGAAAGCGAACTACTTTTTACTAACTGTACTAATAAGCTGTGTTGTGGCAGACGCTGATTTCCCCACAGTGCCTTCTCTAATCCTCGCTTCCGGCCCATGTGGCGCAATAAACCAAATACGTTGTTTTGAACTTGACCGAATATGAGGTCAGAGATAATGAAAGAAAAGCTTCTCTGAGCAGCAGGCAGGAGATATAAGCAAAGCTACTGAGATGTGTTTGTTTTTGAAAGCCTGTGTTAGCATGGACGAGAGAGAGAGAGAGAGATGTGGATTAAGGTGATATCTCTTTCTCACTGAAATTCAGTAGGGATGTAGACTTAGAAATGGAAAGAGAGAGAGAGAGAGAGATGAGGCGAGAGGTCTCATTATTCACAGACTGTTTCATAATGAGATTGAATGGCAGTTTAGAGGAATATTACATTTACTCTGCTGTTTATGAATGACAAATAAAATATTGATGGCCTCTTTTTTTCCATCTTCTTCCTCTGAAATTAATGGGCAGATTTTCATGTCATGGCATTCCCCCCATCATTTTTTCAGCACTGCGATTTTCTGATGCAGCACTTCTGTGTACTTTGACATGCCACTCACTAATCAATATTTAACAGTTATTCCATGAAATCGAGTCGTCCATTAGCTGATAGCTAACAAGGCGCGTAGTACAGAGTTAGTTATAAGCCGTGTATGCTGAGATTGAGTCGACATACACGGCAATAAATGTGGATTTATTCTATCCACATTCACTGGATTTTGAGAAACAGAGCATTTTTATTTTTATTTTTTGCAAATTCGATAAATAAAAACTTTATACAAACTGTCCGACTAAATCATTTCCACTTAGAATGTAAACAAACCGGCGAAATGACAGGAGCAATTTGGGAAAAATGCGATGATAATAATAATTCTTGAAAAATAAAAAAAAAAGATACATTCTTACCATCAAATACTCATCTCATTATCTGTAGCCGCTTTATCCTGTTCTACAGGGTCGCAGGCGAGCTGGAGCCTATCCCAGCTGACTACGGGCGAAAGGCGGGGTACACCCTGGACAAGTCGCCAGGTCATCACAGGGCTGACACATAGACACAGACAACCATTCACACTCACATTCACACCTACGCTCAATTTAGAGTCACCAGTTAACCTAACCTGCATGTCTTTGGACTGTGGGGGAAACCGGAGCACCCGGAGGAAACCCACGCGGACACGGGGAGAACATGCAAACTCCACACAGAAAGGCCCTCGCCGGCCACGGGGCTCGAACCCGGACCTTCTTGCTGTGAGGCGACAGCGCTAACCACTACACCACCGTGCCGCCCCATCAGATACTTTCATTCCATATTTTGTTGCTTTTTTTGTGTATTTTTTGGGGTTTTGTTTTCGAGTAGAGTTTTTATTTTGTCCTCTGTTGGTTCAGTAACATGCTCCGCCATTTTGTTCTTCTTCTTCTTCTTCTTTCATTTTTTTTTGGTGGTTGGCAAGCCAACTTAAAGGTGCATTACTGCCACGGTCTGGGCTGGAGTGTGGAACAGGAGATATTGGAGGCGGGGGGGGGCAAACAAACAAAAAATACCCAATATTCTTTTTGCTATTTCTGTTTCTTTTCAATATTTGATAACAAAGCCACCATTTTGTTTTTCTCCACTCACGGTATGTGAGCTGATATCCTAGTAGTAGAGTAGCCAATCAGAGTACACGATTGCTCATATCCAGTGAATGTGGATAGAATAAAAATTTAATATACACTCTGTTCACTGCTAATATATTTGTTGGGTATGCATTTACTAGCCACTTTAATAGGAATACTTTAATTTGGTTATTCAGTCAGCCAATCACGTGGTCGCAGTTCTGTGCAGAAAATCATGCAGATACAGGTCAAGAGCTTCAGGTAATACTCGCATCAGACGTCAGAAAGGGGAAAAGTTTGAATACAAACTTTGTTATAGATTTCTATTTGATGACTTCTACATTACCGAGTCAGTACAAAACCATTTTAGAGTCCAAACGTTCGTTTTCCAGCACAAAATTAAACGTTACAGGGAAAAAAAAGTTTGTATCTGAGCAGCGTATTACATAAGAGAGCACTTTTCAGATGAAAAAAGAAAACATAATGAAGGCTGCTGGGTTTTGGTGCAAAATGAAGACGCGAGTGTGACAGTCAAAGTGTTCAGAAGAACTGTGGCTGGTTCTGGAAGATGCTCAGTAAAACCTACAGCTCATTTCCGCATAAAACTGCGCTCACTGGACCTCAGACTACAATTTTTTTTTTTTTTAAGCAAAGGATCGTCTCACACCAAATGTTGACTTTGGCCAAATTACTTATGGCTTACTGTTTACTGTTTATAGTATTTTTTTTTAATGTTGAAACATTTCATTTCATTATTTTTTCGGCCATTTTTGGTCTCCAACATCTCTTTACATGTGCCTGAGACTTTTGCATACTACTGTATTATTTTGAACAAAAATACTGTTTGAACAGAATTAATTCATTAAAAAGAATTAAATTTGAATTTTTTTTAGCTGATGAAAAGTCTTATCTTGGATGAAAATGCAGTTCGCATATTATATTTAAACTCTGAGCTGTTACTTTAATTACTAGGAATATTTCCATCTCAAAGATACCAGGAGTGTCTAAAATGCTGTAACCGTCACGCTATGCATTTAATGAGCCTCTAATCTATATAGATTATGTTCTCCTTTGCTTCTTTTTAGCTTTTTCTTCTACCATTTTGTGAAATTAGATCAGTTTGCAAGTCGTTGTGTCCTTGCTTCCTTTCCTGGCACCCTTTCCTCACTTCCTCAGAAGGAAGAAGAGATGCAAGGAATGCAGTTGTAGAAATGAGAAGCATCATCATCAACATCATTGTCATTATCATGTCTCTTCTCTCTCTCTCTCTCTCTCTCTCTCTCTCTCTCTCTCTCTCGTCTGTTCTCAGATCTGTTGGTGGACATGTTGGGAGTTCTGGCAAGCTACAGTATCACTGTGAAGGAGCTGAAGCTGCTCTTCAGTATGCTCAGAGGAGAGGGAGGATTGTGGGTAAGATCTGATTCTCCTCAGTCACTTCGTGACAATCTTGCAGCTCAGAAGACCAATCAGCGAAAGAACGAGTGCGACTCACACTGATATCGACTTTCTCTAGGTGTCAGAGTGAGAGCTATTGACATACTATTGATGCCGGCACTCAATATACCGTAGTGAAGACGTCAACAGCACAGCTATCACTTTCTAAACAGACTGGAGTGCTTCATTAGTTAGTGCTTCATCAGTAAGACCACAGTGGTTATTGGTGGATGGTGTCAAAAGAGAGTTTCCAGAAAGTGTAAATGATATCTAGTGCAGATTTAAACTCTCAGAAATAAAGGTACCAAAAGGTCCTTAAATTATCAACATTAAATTATTAAGATTTCCAACAAAATATATCATAAAGGTACAAAACAGGCTTTTAGTACTCAAGTCTGACTTGTGCCCTAATTTTAAGGACTTGTGACTTGACTTGGCCTTGAGCACTGATGACTTGGACTCGGACTCGTGCATGAACTGCATTCGGACTCGTAAATTGGAGACAAGGACTCGGATTTTTTTCTTTATTTTTGTAACATACCATAATAATTTGGCATAAGATATTCATATCTACAGTTAGGTCCATATATATTTGGACACTGACACAAATTTAGTTTTTTTTTTTACCTGTTTACTGAAGCAAATTAAAGTTATAGTTATATAATGAACATGGACATAAAGTCCAGACTTTCAGCTTTCATTTGAGGGTATCCACATTAAAATTGGATGAAGGGTTTAGGAGTTTCAGCTCCTTAACATGTGCCACCCTGTTTCTAAAGGGACCAAAAGTAATTGGACAGTTGACTCAAAGGCTATTTCATGGGCAGGTGTGGGCAATTCCTTCGTTATGTCATTCTCAATTAAGCAGATAAAAGGCCTGGAGTTGATTTGAGGTGTGGTGCTTGCATTTGGAAGATTTTGCTGTGAAGAAAACATGCAGTCAAAGGAGCTCTCCATGCAGGTGAAACAAGCCATCCTTAAGCTGCGAAAACAGAAAAAAACCATCCGAGAAATTGCTACAATATTAAGAGTGGCAAAATCTACAGTTTGGTACATCTTGAGAAAGAAAGAAAGCACTGGTGAACTCATCAATGCAAAAAGACCTGGACACCCACAGAAGTCAGTAGTGGTGGATGATCGCAGAATAATTTCCATGGTGAAGAGAAACCCGTTCACAACAGCCAACCAAGTGAACAACACTCTCCAGGAGGTAGGCGTATCAATATCCAAATCTACCATAAAGAGAAGACTGTATGAAAGTAAATACAGAGGGTTCACTGCACGGTGCAAGCCACTCATAAGCCTCAAGAATAAAAAGGCTAGATTGGACTTTGCTAAAAAAACATCTAAAAAAGCCAGCACAGTTCTGGAAGAACATTCTTTGGACAGATGAAACCAAGATCAACCTCTACCAGAATGATGGAAAGAAAAAAGTATGGTGAAGGCATGGTACAGCTCATGATCCAAAGCATACCACATCATCTGTAAAACACGGCGGAGGCAGTGTGATGGCTTGGGCATGCATGGCTGCCAGTGGCACTGGGTCACTAGTGTTTATTGATGATGTGACACAGGACAGAAGCAGCCGGATGAATTCTGAGGTATTCAGAGACAAACTGTGTGCTCAAATCCAGCCAAACTGATTGGTCGGCGTTTCATAATACAGATGGACAATGACCCAAAACATAAAGCCAAAGCAACCCAGGAGTTTATTAAAGCAAAGAAGTGGAATATTCTTGAATGGCCAAGTCAGTCACCTGATCTCAACCCAATTGAGCATGCATTTCACTTGTTAAAGACTAAACTTCAGACAGAAAGGCCCACAAACAAACAGCAACTGAAAACCGCTGCAGTAAAGGCCTGGCAGAGCATTAAAAAGGAGGAAACACAGCGTCTGGTGATGTCCATGAATTCAAGACTTCAGGCAGTCATTGCCAACAAAGGGTTTTCAACCAAGTATTAGAAATGAACATTTTATTTACAATTATTTAATTTGTCCAATTACTTTTGAGCCCCTGAAATGATGGGATTGTGTTTAAAAAAATGCTTTAGTTCCTCACATTTTTATGCAATCATTTTGTTCAACCCACTGAATTAAAGCTGAAAGTCTGAACTTCAACTGCATCTGAATTGTTTTGTTCACAATTCATTGTGGTAATGTACAGAAGCAAAATTAGAAAAATGTTGTCTCTGTCCAAATATTTATGGACCTTACTGTACATTAATTTTTATACGAATTTCGTGTCAGAGTGTCACACCTGCGCACCTTGGTGCGTGCATCAGATAGACTCTCGGGCATGCTCCGGACAGCGCACGCGCCAAGCGGACTCTCGCGTGTGCACCGTAAACAACTCGCACCTGCACAGGATTAAGGCACAATCAGTGCGCCAATATAAAAACTGTGAAAACACACTTACTTTGCGAAGTATTGCGTTGCCTTGCTGACACATTACCGAGCCTTATTTCCTTGTTTGGGTTCCTGATCCCTGATTTCCTGTTTCTCGTCTTTGATTCTGCCGAGTCTACGATAGTCTGTTTGTGCCTCGCTCGACCTATTGCCTGTTTCACTGTTTTATGATTTTGCCTGCCGTTCTGTATTGTTTACCATCTTCACTTGTATTAATAAACACACCTTCTGCACTTACATCCGTCTCCCAACCATCTCTGACAGAATACTTCACACTCCCTGATAAAGAGAAGCACATTCACCTGTTCATACGTCATGTTCAGGAACAAACTAATGGCGCTGAAACAGCCACCGTCAAATGGTGTGTTGGAGTCTTGTTCTCGGACTCGACTCGAATCAATAGTGGACTTGACTTGGACTTGAATACTCGGGACTCAAGTCTGGACTCGGACTCGAGGTTTAGTGACTCGACTACAACACTGGTACAAAATACGGCCCTTTCATGGTACAAGAAAAAAGTACACGTCAGCACCACCTTTATTTCTGGAAGTGAAAAATGCTAGCCTTTTTTTCTGCCCGGTTCGTAATGTATATATTTATAGTAATATGTATATAAATCATAGTCACACACTTGTCAAACTTTCTCTGTGTACTGTGTACAGCCGAGACATGCGGTGAAGCTGCTTACTGTCCTCAATCAGATGCCACAGAGACACGGACCGGATGCTTTCTTCAACTTCCCGGGTCGTAGTGCTGCTGTGAGTTGAACATAAGCATCAGTGACCTTCTGCAGTTCAACACAAAAATGCCTGATGTACTTGTTTGCACAAATTCTTGACTTTCTGTGCAAGTGTAGAGCTACGCACGTCTAAAAGATTTCACGATGTACCTCACAGGTCCTACTGTAACCTGTATATGGGCAATTCTTCATCAGAGAGGCCAAAATTATGAAATTATTAAGATTGCCTTAACTTGTCAGCTCAGTGATATTGCTAAAAGTGTGGAATCCAAGGCAAAATGTACTGAAAACCAGATTTAAAACTCATCACCCCAATTATAGCAATGTCACTTCAGAGAAATCTTGGCTTGAATTTTAAGAAATGAACGTTCAGGGTTTTTTTTTCTGACATAATTCTGTTACTGACTTTTCTTTCCTCATAAAAATCTTTTGCGTTCAGATTTAAACATGGCCAAATTTTCTATGGACACAACTAGATGACCTTGATTTTGCAGACGACCTGGCACAACTATCTCACAGTTACTTTCAGATTCAAGATAAAACAATAACATTGGTAACCACCTGTTCACGAGTAGGACTTAACAACATAAGGGAAAGACAAAGATCATGAGGATAAATACAATTGACGAAGAACCAGACAAACTAGATGGGAATAGACTCAAGGAAGTGGAATCCTTTACTTATTTGGGGAGTAACATCGATAAACAGGGTGGTACAGATGCAGATGTCAAAGCAAGAATAAGGAAGGCAAAGATTACTTTTTTAAAGCTCAAAAACATCTGGAGCTCTAGTGTATTATGACGACAAACAAAAATAAGGATATTTAATTAAAATGTAACATCAGTATTGCTTTATGGTTCCGAGACTTGGAGAATGACAGAACATAATCAGTAAAGTTCAGGCCTTCATCAACAACTGCCTAAGAAAGATCCTGAAGATACATTGGCCAGAAAGGATCAGTAACAACAATCTTTGGTTGAAAACACAGCAAATACCAGTGGAAGAAGAAATTGGAAGAAGAAGATGGAGATGGATTGGGCACACGTTACGAAAACCAGCAACAAACATCACCAGACAAGCCTTGACTTGGAACCATCAAGGGAAGAGGAGAAGAGGTCGGCCAAAGAACACCTGGCGAAAAGATCTCCAGACAGATATCAGGAGGCTGGGGTACACCTGGACTCAGATAGAAGGAAAAGCACAGGACCGGGTCCTTTGGAGATCCCTTGTCAACGGCCGATACCTCAGGAGGGGTGTCAGGGCAGAGAAGATTACATTTTCTTTGCTTTTTCAGGATCAAAATATACCCCATACAGTGTGAAATGTTTATTTAATACCATTATCTTGAGTCCTGCAACTAAAAAAAAGTTACCACGTTTTGCTGTGAATGTAATTCCGTTACGGAAGAACAACCCATGTTTAGTTTTATTAATATATCATGGTTTTTTTTTCTTTCTCATAATTCTTAGAACTTTGATGAGTCAAAGTTCAGGTTGAGAAAGAATGAAGAAACAATGAGCCATGAAGAAACTCTCGAGAGCTAGCAGATGGTCTGCTAGACACAATGGTTTTGCTTTTCAGTATGTAATGTTTTCTGCAAGTTATTCATGATACCAATAATACCATTTCTACTGTAAGGAGGTTGTGTTTTCGCCTCTGTTTCTTTTTTTTTTTTTCACAACATAACTCAAAAAGTAGCGAACGGATTTGGATGAAATTTGGAGGAAAGGTGGGCCATGGGCCAATGAATAATTGATTAGATTTTGATGCAAATCCAGGTATGTATGTGGATCCAGGATTCTTTTATCTGTTCCCAACGTAACTCAAAAACTAGTGAATGGATTTTCATCAAATTTCATGTCCAGCTTGAGTATTATCCTATGTTCAAGTGATTTGATTTTGATGTTAATCATATGTGGCTTGGTGGAGGTGTGCACTCTATCAAACGCCCTTCTAGTTAGCTCACCAGCCATAGGCCGATGAACTTCTGCCATCACATTTCGTCCGTCTGTCCATCCATCCATGATTCACAAAATTTGCTCCTCCTCCCCGAGTTTTCAATAGGTTTTGATTCTGATTGTTTTGTTTGGAAGATCTAATCAGTCTGCACAAAAGTTACTCCCTGGTTTTGTGATTTCTCATTAACGAGTTGCTAATTAGGCCGGTTAACGAACTTTGAGGAAAATTGCTGCTACTCCTCCCTCAGTTTTTAATGGATTTTGATTCTGATTGTTTTGTTTGGAAGATCTAATTGTTCTCATGAAGAGCAACTTAGCTAATTATAAACAAGGCTCGTTTCTCATGGTACAGCCATGTGAGCTACTGCGTCGCTGGTGCTCTGGTTGTTCTTGCTTTGGTTTTTATATATGGTCTCAATTTATAATGTTAGTTTTATGTAAGGATTAAAACACATGTCGTGTGCTGTCGTCTAAAAATAATCAATGGCAGGGTGATACACAGTGGAGCTACACTGTAAAAAAAAAAAAAAAAATTAGTCAAGCCAACTTAAAAATGTAATGCAACCTGCTGCCAAAGGATTTTGAGTAAACTCAACTCCGGGCCAAATAGTTGTGCTGACTTGCTCTTTTAAGTCGACACAGATGAGTGTTTTATGTTGACCTTACTTTATTTAGCAAGTTCAGTGCATTCAAATTGTGATGTTGAAATAAATTGAAATAATCATTCCAATTAACTTGGAAAAGCAAGTTGGCACAAAAAACATGAAGTTATCCTAAATTATTCTTTTAAGTTCACATAGAAGAGTATTTTATGTTGACCTTGACTTGACTTTAGAAGTTCAGTCCAACAAATTGTTTAGTTGAAATAAATTGAAATAATAATGCCAATTAACTTAGAAGAGCAATTTGGCATATCATGGTTCTAAGTTGAGTTTACTCAAAATCCTTTGGCAGCAGGTTGCGTTACATTTTTAAGTTGGCTTGACTATTTATTTATTTATTTATTTTTTACAATGATTTAGTGTGCATTACATTTTTTAGTTAACACAAACCTCTCAACACTTAAGTTCTTAAGGGCACGGACAGAGTCACGCTTATGTTAATTTTGCTTTGGGAGTCAGTTTAAACAGAAGTGCGAGGGAAATTTCCGACATGAAATAATTTGTTCGCCAAAGCTTAGGTCAAACTGCACCCGACCGTTGAAACTTTCGAACTTGTGAAGTGCACATGCACAGTGGCATCGGTTAAGGGGCATCAGTCAGCACTTGAATATAAGTTCACTTAACTTAATTTTCCAATTCCTATGAACTTGTGGTGAAGGAAAGGCGTCTCAACTATTTTTTTTTAGTTACTTGAACAATTAGAAGGGAAATTTGTTCATTCAACTTAGAATCCTTTTTTCACTCAATAATTTTGCAAGTTACATTTTTTACAGTGATACTGTTAACCAGCCTGAAGTTGGTTCTTTTTGAATAACAGCATGTCCCAAAGTGTTTTATTCTTCTTATACCACAGCAATATGCCAATAAATTCATTGTTTAATTCATGACAATTTATTAAGTCTTGTCTTCTGAAGATGTTCATGTGCTGGAAAACTTACTGTTACAAAGCATGACACTGCAGACTCCTTCCATAAACGGGAAATAAACATCTCCTGAAAGAAACTTTAAAGTCTTACACATTTTGCAGCACATTTTTAATCCATTTATTATTTGGCTTTTATGATGCAGCTCATCTGCTATACATGCCCCTGTGTGAATACTGTAGAGACAACCATGTATGAGAATACATGCATAAATATAAACCTGTCATCGTCCTCCATTTAAACTACTTTCACAATTTTTCCATCCCATTTGGATCAGTAGGATTGTGATATTATTTAAAATGTCAATATTTTGTTATTTATTAATGTTTTATTTCCACCCATGTTTTAGACGTAGACATGCTGTCTTGTCTAAATCTAGTTCTAGTTATAATAACTCATGTTGTCAAACTTGAGACCACTTTTTGAAGGTCTTGGTCTTGTCTTGGACTCGACCCCATTTTTATTCAGTCTTGTCTCGGTCTCGGACAAAGAGGACTCTGAATTTTATTTCAAGATTGGTCAAGACCACAACTGTAGGGATTTCACTAAATTACCTATATATTGTCTGATGTATTTGTTAACATCATTACTGTGATTGGATGTAAAAGTTCCTGCTTCAAATGCCACCAATAACATGACTCATTCCCAATTAGAATTTTTTCTTTCTGTTAATGACTGTTACCTCTCCCCCACCTTCCTTCACACACACTGGTCTGGTCCTGGTCTTGACTCAGTCTCTCCCTGCCTTGGTCTTGGTCTTGACTCGATCTCATCGCCTCAAAGTCTTGGTCTCGATACACTTTGGTCTCGATCATAACTTGGTCTGGGTTTAGATGGTCTTGACAACAACACTAATAATAACTACTCTGTACTTCTAGTTAGGATTCAGTTCTGGGAATAAAGCATGCGTGGGGGAGATGTGAAAAGAACATTTGAAGTATCTGAGAACTCTAGAAGCTCAGTTTTGGAAGTATTGGACTCTTGAGATTGTTTTGGCACACAGAAAAGTAAAGAAAATATTGAAATATTTGAGGCAGGAGGTGATAAAGGTACAGTGTAGGGGATGAGCTTTGGCTAAAGCTTTGCAATATTAAAGAAGTGAAGAGAGGTGTGGTAAAAAAATATACATATGTGATCTTAAGATGCGTGACAAGTTAAAAATGACGATGCCAAGGTTAAGTACAGCTTGGGAGGGTTTGCAGAATAATTCCATCAGAGTTCATTGTTCATATAGTAACACTTTGGTGCTTTCTTGAACAACACTGTTGTATCTCCAGTGAGTGTAAGGTGGTTAGTATCCATCCGAACCTTGGGATCGCAAGGATGGTGGTTACAGCACTACATTGGATATGATGCTCATACAGAGTTGTGTCATTCAAGATTCAAGATTTTTATTTGTCATATACACAATAACAGACACAGCGGTTTATTATTGGGTAATGAAATTCTTATTTTGCAACTGCCCGACGAAACTACGCTTACCAATATAAAAAGAAATATATATATATACAGTGTATATATATATATATATATATATATATATATATACACACAACCCCGATTCCAAAAAAGTTGGGACAAAGTACAAATTGTAAATAAAAATGGAATGCAATGATGTGGAAGTTTCAAAATTCCATATTTTATTCAGAATAGAACATAGATGACATATCAAATGTTTAAACTGAGAAAATGTATCATTTAAAGAGAAAAATTAGGTGATTTTAAATTTCATGACAACACCACATCTCAAAAAAGTTGGGACAAGGCCATGTTTACTACTGTGAGACATCCCCTTTTCTCTTTACAACAGTCTGTAAACGTCTGGGGACTGAGGAGACAAGTTGCTCAAGTTTAGGGATAGGAATGTTAACCCATTCTTGTCTAATGTAGGATTCTAGTTGCTCAACTGTCTTCGGTCTTTTTTGTCGTATCTTCCGTTTTATGATGCGCCAAATGTTTTCTATGGGTGAAAGATCTGGACTGCAGGCTGGCCAGTTCAGTACCCGGACCCTTCTTCTACGCAGCCATGATGCTGTAATTGATGCAGTATGTGGTTTGGCATTGTCATGTTGGAAAATGCAAGGTCTTCCCTGAAAGAGACGTCGTCTGGATGGGAGCATATGTTGCTCTAGAACCTGAATATACATTTCAGCATTGATGGTGTCTTTCCAGATGTGTAAGCTGCCCATGCCTCACGCACTAATGCAACCCCATACCATCAGAGATGCAGGCTTCTGAACTGAGCGCTGATAACAACTTGGGTCGTCCTTCTCCTCTTTAGTCCGAATGACACGGCGTTCCTGATTTCCATAAAGAACTTCAAATTTTGAGTCGTCTGACCACAGAACAGTTTTCCACTTTGCCACAGTCCATTTTAAATGAGCCTTGGCCCAGAGAAGACGTCTGCGCTTCTGGATCATGTTTAGATATGGCTTCTTCTTTGAACTATAGAGTTTTAGCTGGCAACGGCGGATGGCACAGTGAATTGTGTTCACAGATAATGTTCTCTGGAAATATTCCTGAGCCCATTTTGTGATTTCCAATACAGAAGCATGCCTGTATGTGATGTAGTGCCGTCTAAGGGCCCGAAGATCACGGGCACCCAGTATGGTTTTCCGGCCTTGACCCTTACGCACAGAGATTCTTCCAGATTCTCTGAATCTTTTGATGATATCATGCACTGTAGATGATGATATGTTCAAACTCTTTGCAATTTTACACTGTCGAACTCCTTTCCGATATTGCTCCACTATTTGTCGGCGCAGAATTAGGGGGATTGGTGATCCTCTTCCCGTCTTTACTTCTGAGAGCCGCTGCCACTCCAAGATGCTCTTTTTATACCCAGTCATGTTAATGACCTATTGTCAATTGACCTAATGAGTTGCAATTTGGTCCTCCAGCTGTTCTTTTTTTGTACCTTTAACTTTTCCAGCCTCTTATTGCCCCTGTCCCAACTTTTTTGAGATGTGTTACTGTCATGAAATTTCAAATGAGCCAATATTTGGCATGAAATTTCAAAATGTCTCACTTTCGACATTTGATATGTTGTCTATGTTCTACTGTGAATAAAATATCAGTTTTTGAGATTTGTAAATTATTGCATTCCGTTTTTATTTACAATTTGTACTTTGTCCCAACTTTTTTGGAATCGGGGTTGTGTATGTATACTGTATATATATATATATATATATATATATATATATATATATATATATATATATATATATATATATTATGAAATATAAAATATAAAGTGCATATGGAATGCAAATATAAAGGCTGAGTGAAAAATGAAGATAACATTAAAAAAAAGAGAGGCAAACAAACAATGTGCAAACATAGAGGTGGATATACTGTGCAATGTCTTGTGCAAAATTGCTAATATAATCCTCTGTGTCGTAGTGAAAAGTAAGGCTGTGACAGAGCAAAATATGCTTAACAACATAGAAGAAGCCTTTATTTGTCATATATACTGTGTATATATTAAAGCACAGTGGAATTATTTTCTTCACATAGCCCACCTTGTTAGGAAGTTGGACTCAAAGCACAGGGTCAGCTATGATATGACACCCCTGGAGCAGAGAGGGTTAAGGGCCTTGCTCAAGGGTTCGACAGTGGCAGCTTGGCAGTGCCAGGGCTTGAACACCCAACCTTCTGATCACTACCCTAGAGACTTAACCATTGAGCCACCTTTGCCCCAGAATCATCATAGAGACAGGTGGACTGTGAACAGGAGTGGACCAATTGCAGAGCCTTGAGGAACACCTTGAATAGTAAGATGATTTGTGCTTGTTGAGGGCAATGAAAAAGCATATGGTCTATACCAGTATACCAGCCGCTGAGAGGTGTCTGACTCTCAAATATGACAGGTTGGGCTAATACGTTACTGTTTCCATCGTAATGGGGAATTTGTATGGTAAAAGCTCCATAAATCTAATTCTACTAATAAACAGTTTAAAAACAGGTCTACGACTTAACAACACAACTTGTATATTTAACAGTTATTCCACGAAATCGAGTCATACATGAGCTGATAGCCGACGAGGCACATAGCACCAAGTTGGCTATAAGCCGTGTACGATTCTATCCACATTCACTGTATTTTGAGAAACAGAGAATTTTTATTTAGATTTTTTGCAAATTTGATAAATAAAAACTTGACACAAAATGTCCGACAAAATCATTTCCGCTTAGAATGTAAACAAACTGGTGAAATGACAGGAGCAATTTGTGAAAAATGTGATAATAATAATTCTTGAAAAATGAAAAAGATACCTTCTTACTGTCAAATACTTTCATTCCATATTTTGTTGCACTTTTTTTTAATTTTTTGGGGTTTTGTTTTCGAGTAGAGTTTTTACTTCGTCCTCGGTCGATTCAGCAACACGCTCCGCCATTTTGTTTTTCTCTTCCCACGGTATATGAGCTGATAGCCTAGTAGTAGAGTAGCCAATCAGAGCGTGCGATTGCTCATATCCAGTGAATGTGGAAAGAATAATTGTTGATATGTTGAAGTTTTCTGTAAGGAGATGTTTGTCGAACATTTACAGAAGGAGTCTCCAGTGTCAGCGAATTGTAACATTTAGTAAATGTTCCAATTCTGGAAACGCTGTTGTTGATTATTTTCCTGCACCATCATATCCTGATGTGATTTTCCCCAGCTCGATATATTACATTTTGGTAAATGATGAAATTAGAAATCTTATGAACAGTACTGGACTTTTGGAGTAGACCTTACTGTCGTACCTTTCCATGTTCAAAAAAAAAAAAAGCCATAAACATGGCATATTAAGGACAAACCTAAAATCTCACATGTTCTCTTTCCACCAGGCGATTGCTTTACCTCCCATCGCCAAGTGGCCTTACCAGAACGGCTTCAGTCTTAACACATGGTTCCGCATGGATCCCCTTAACAACATCAACGTGGACAAGGACAAGCCCTACCTTTACTGGTAAGTTGTTTACTTTTACACATCTGCGTGATGATTAAAGCTCTGAAATAAACATATACAGCTGGAATATTTAAGCCGATTAAAGTGTGAAATGGCTTTATTTCAATATAGGACATTGATGTCCTTAAACTCCTGCCCCCCCCATGCAGAATGAGCTTTGTTAATGGATTTAGAAGATGTGGAGGATTAGATAACTTTAATGAGAATTAGGTCAGAGTTTGCTGATTAAAGAATACGAGCGCAAACGAATACTGCAGTGGGTGGAACGTTCTGGAATCAGAGGTGGATCTCCGCAGGGAGAGAGTATATTAATTGGAGGAGTGAAAGAATGCTCTGTGTAGAGACTTGTGGGTAATTAACACAGACACAAATAGCCTGGGAGCTTTGTGGTTTATCAGCAGAAATCCCAGGATGCATGATTTTCAGCCTTAGGGTGGGGAGAAGTGTGGGTGTGTTTGTGGTGGGGACTGGAGGGCATGTGGATATAAAAGGTGGGGGGAAAGTGAAAGAGAATGAAACAGAGAGAGAGTGAGAGAGTGAGAGAAAACACACTGGATGTACTTGCAAGAACTTGGATGTTCGTAAAAGAATTGTGTCATTGGTGTAACTTTGCGTATGTAAACTTTATGCGTGACCCCATACGGCCTCTGTACAAACCCATTTGTATTCATGGACTTGACAAACCGAAAGGTCTGTGTGGTGTTGATGTGTCTTGTTTCAGAGTTCTCTCTCTCTCTCTCTCTCTCATATTGCAGCAATTTAAAAAAAAAAAAAAAAAAAGAGCACACACGTAAGCCTTGAGCAATAATAGCAGCCCAGAAAATCTCTGTAAACAAGTTTCCCAGATCCATTTCGGAATGCAAATCTGTTGATTACAATTTTATATCTTCACTGCAGTTTAATGAAGCCGTAGGTAAGAGATTCCCGGCTTCAGTAATCGGTACTTTATGTCCTACACAGTGTGACGTTTCCTCCATTTTAACACGTCTCATCCGACTCATCTGCTCATTATCCAGCCCTTTAGGAGCTGCTGTCCTGGCAGTTTATTCTACCTCGTCGATATGTGTTCATTAATAGGCCTTCATGATCCATACTAATTTATACAGCGTCTACAGTATACAGTAATGTATCAGAAAACCATTTCGGCATAAATCTCTAACGGGGTGGACAGTTCATAAATCCATCAGCTAAAACCATTCGAAATGCTAGCTAGTTAAGGGCATTAATACAGATGCAAACTAGTATATAAATTCCTCCACAAGGACAATTTGGCCATAATCATTTTCCTTTTCTGATAAAGTTAGGCGTATCAGGTGAAAATTCAAATTCAGTCCGAATTGCTTGAAACGGCTCTCATTGAATTCAGAATTGAATGCAGAACAACATACTTTTTTTTTGACAGAATTAAAATATGTTTACCCGTTCTTGAGATATTACAAATCAAAGATTGAAAAAAAAGGCTTAATTTTTAGAAAACTGCCGTAATATTCTGTCTGAGGATCACATGGTCCAAAATGAGCCTCATTAACCAATGAGATCAAATGTTTTTTCTTAATAACTTTTTTTCCCCAAGATATTTACATGGAAATTGGCAGGAACATACAGTTATGGTCAGAAGTTTACATACAATGACATGAATGTCATCTTGGATATGAATGTCATGGCAATATTTGGGCTTTCAGTAATTTCTTTGAACTGTTCTTTTCTGTGGCAGAATGATTGTACAGCATGCATATTTAATTTAAAAATAAAACCACTGGAATATGGTGCACACGTTTTAATTGTCTTTGGGTTTTCTGAAATCAACACCTAGTCAAAAGTTTACATAAACTCACTTGGATTATTAATTCAGAGGTGCTGAGACTTCCAAAATGTCTCTTATCTTGCCAAGGCCAAGGTCTCTTAACTTCCTGCTAGTGATCATGATTGACTACAGCTGGTAGCTTCTCTGTGCCTTCATAAAAAGGGTTTGTTTACAGCACTCGTTGGATTGACCAACACACAATACAAGAGGAAAGTCCAAGGAGCTCAGTGCAGATCTGAGAAAGAGGATCGCAGATATACACAACTCCGGAATGTCTCTTGGAGCCATTTCTAAACAACTGCAAATTCCAAGATCAGTTCAAACAAGTGTATCCAAGTTATTGTGAGGTGTGGTCACTTTGGCAAGCCACTTTGCTCCAAGAAAACCCAAACTGTCACCCTCAGCTGAAAGGAAATTGGTTAGGATGGTCAGGAACAACCTGGGAACCACCATGGCACAGCCCTGCCATGAACTGGAAGCTGATGGATCACTGTCTACAGTTCAGATCATCATGGACTAAGAGGCTGCTTTCCAGGAAATAACCCCCTGCTCCAAAACTGACACCTTCAAGCTTAACTAAAGGTTGAAGCTGACCACACAGACAAAGAAAAAGCCTTCTGGAGGAAAGCTGTATGGTCAGATGAGACAATGATTGAGTTGTTTGGCCACAATGACCACCATGTACAGAGGGACACTGTACCAGCTGGTGGTGGTGGTAGGATCATCATGCTCTGGATCTGTTTTGCTGCCAGTGGAACTGGTTCATTGCACAAAGTGGATGGAATAATGAAGAAGGAGGACTACCTCAGAATTCTTCAGCATAAATAAACCATCAGAAACTTGAACACGACTTGGGAGTTATAAAAGGACAATGAACCCAAAAACGCATCAGAGCTGGTTGTGGAGGATAAAGCAGGCTAACATTAAGCTTAAAACAAGTCCTGACTTCAACCCTATTGAAAATATATGGACCGTGCTTAGAAGTTGAGTCCATGCCAAGAAAAAAAAAATCAATTGAACCCTACCAATTCTACCATGAAGAGTCGTGAAATATCCAACCAGAATTCTGTCAGAAGCTTGTTCATGCTTAACAAAAATGTTTGGTCAAGGTGAATCTTGTGAAGAGACATTTTACCCAAATATTAGGTGTGCTGTATGTATATTTTTGACCCTGTATGTATAATTTTGACCCTGTGTTGATTTCAGAAAATCCAAAGAAAATTAAAACTTGTGCACCAAATTCGAGTGTTTTTTTTTAAATTAAAGATGTATGCTGTACAATCATTCTGCCACAGAAAAAGAACAGTTCACAAACGTGTGATGAATAAAGTTGTTTTCTTCTTCTTCTTCTTCTTCTTCAGAGAAATGACTGAAAGCCCAAATATTGCCATGACATTCATGTCCAAGATGACATTCATGTCACTGTATGGAAACTTCTGACCACAAGTGTAGATGGTTGTATACTGAATGCAAAATTTGAAAAATTAGTAAAAACAAATTACGCAAATTAGTATTTAATTCATATAAATTATGCTGGCGGCACGGTGGTGTAGTGGTTAGCGCTGTCGCCTCACAGCAAGAAGGTCCTGGGTTCGAGCCCCGGGGCCGGCAAGGGCCTTTCTGTGTGGAGTTTACATGTTCTCCCCGTGTCCGCGTGGGTTTCCTCCGGGTGCTCCGGTTTCCCCCACAGTCCAAAGACATGCAGGTTAGGTTAACTGGTGACTCTAAATTGACCGTAGGTGTGAATGTGAGTGTGAATGGTTGTCTGTGTCTATGTGTCAGCCCTGTGATGACCTGGCGACTTGTCCAGGGTGTACCCCGCCTTTCGCCCGTAGTCAGCTGGGATAGGCTCCAGCTTGCCTGCAACCCTGTAGAACAGGATAAAGCAGCTAGAGATAATGAGATGAGATAAATTATGCTAATTAGGTAAAATGTTAAATCAGTACTCTCTTCTTCAAAGTTTCACCAATTGGCTTTATTTGTGCAATATCTTAACTCTCATTTATACATCACAAAGAAGGACAAATCAATGTTAATGATAAAATCTGCATAAATCAGCATTGATGTCATTCACATCTCCCATTCTCAATCAAAATTAAAAAAAAGTAATAAAAGAATATTTCTAATACCCTCTTTGTTCTCTGTAGGCCTTTGCATTTCTAAGTAGGGCCTACTAGTGTTTACATGAAATAATATAAATTATTATTTTGATTAATATTCACAGCTTTCAAGGCGAACCTTGAAAAAAACTGTGTGATCCACATCCAATAAACAATTCCAGTTAATTGAACTGAAATTGACACTCACGTTTCTGACTTCCATTTTTTAAAAATAGCATTCTGACCACTAAGATGTCAATATTTTTCATCAAAACAACTCCAGTTATATTCTAAAATCATTATTTATTTACATGAATGAGTTTTATTTTTTTTTTAAAGTAGGTAAAGCTATGAAAACTCACTTCAAAGTTTCCCATGAATCATAACATCAGAACTATCAAATGGAAAATTTTGCTGAATCCTTCATCAGAAACAGTGAGAGTGAGAGAACATCCCTATAAAAGTTATCTAACTGATATTCATGAGTAATCCAGTCGGAAACCGATCAGAAGAGAGAGAGAGAGAGAGCCTGACTGCTTTCCCGTGACTCAAAAAGAAAAGTACTGGCAGTTTCCTGACGTCCCGTGAGCAGAGTTTTTACTCTGTTGTACTGACTTGAACCTGCCGTTACTCCCAAAGTACTGAACAGATCTTAACCAGATACATTTCTTTGGAAAGCAGAGATTATACACTGCAAAAAAATTGAAAACTTAATTTGAGGAGAAAATTACTTCGTACTAGTGATACAAACTAGTGCTGTCAAAAATGTCGCGTTATTAACGCGTTAACTTGACTCAATTTTAACGGCGATAATTTTTTTATCGCGAGATTAACGCTCTGTGACATGATGCCACGCCCCGCACAGCCAGAGTCCTCTGCCCTCCCCCGAAGAGCCACGGTGCTCGGCTTAGGTTTCGTTTTCCCATCGGCGGCTCCAGCCCCACTTTGCAGTGGCTGTGACAAGACGTGTTATGCTCTGCAATTAAAAAAAAAAAAAAAAACATTGGTACAACCAGTGTTCGAACTATGCCGATATTTTCGGGAGGTCCCTTTTTTTTCCCTTGGGGGGTGCTTGCGCTTGTCTCAGAGCGCGGCTCTCCATCGCGCGCTCACTTCGGATATGCAAATGCTTCCCGTTACACACGATTGCTATGTCAATAAACATCATTTTGCCAATATTTTAGAGACCCCCCAACATTTCCCAAATCATGTTTTCAAGGGATCTCATGTCTGTTTCAGGGGATCTCGGATCCCCCGAGTACCCCCGTAGTTCGAACGGTGAGCAAGCCCATTCACTTTTTTATGCTGATAAGATAATTTACAATGGTTTTTCATGTGACAAAAATGTGCGATTAAATTGCGATTAATCGCGAGTTAACTATGACAGTCGCGACATTAATCGCGATTAAATATTTTAATCGCTTGACAGCACTAATACAAACGTTTGAAACCGAATGCCAGTAACATTAATCTGGGTTTTTACAATTACAGTACAACCTTACAAAAAGCCAGGCTACTGACAGTAATAAAACAGGCCAAGTCTTATAGAGTCACATGTAATTTCACAGATGCTTGCTTAAATATATTAACAATGTTTATTTTTTTCACGGTCCGGTTTCCATCAAATCCTGCGCTCTGATTGGCTGGCGAGTGGGTCCATATCCTACGATACGGACCCCAGTTACGGACCCCAGTTATGGACCTTTGGCAACTCACTCGTTCACAACAACAACAAACATAGTAGCATTTTTTGTCAACATTTATCTTTTTTAATAAGATTTATTTATAAGATTATCAAAAATCTTATAAATTTTTGCCAGCATTTCTCAGGAGAATAGCATTAATTTTACAGCATGGATAGTGATAACGACAGTGTTCACAGCGAAAGCGAGCTTTACTACCCTGAGGAAGAAGAAATAAAATAAAACATTTCAGGAGAAAGCTAAAAACCTGTAACTTGCTAACGCCGAGCAAAAATACATGGCTGAATCCTGAATGACTCAATTTTGTATAAATAGGGGGACTTCATAGGCGGCAAAATGTAGTTTTTTTCCTGCCATGGAAGTGCACTTGTATACCGAGCAGGAAGCCATTTGCATTACAGCCGTGAATGAGGATTCAAAATGGCGGCTCGGCTCGGTTTTCCCTTTCGGGTGCTCTCGTTTTCTGTTAGAATTTGGTAAAGAAAAAAATTAATATATTATTTACCAGCTTAAGGTCGGTCCGTATGGTGAAATACCGTGACCTCGGCTTTGAATACTGACCTCGGCCCAGAGGGCCTCGCTCAGTAATTTTAAGACCTCAGTCACGGTATTTCATGATACGGACCTCCCAGCTGGTAAATAATATATGTGTATAATCGCCGATATGGTGAAGTTTTCTGTTAGGAGATGCTCATTTTACATTTATGGAAGGAGTTTCAAGTGGCAGAGTTTTGTAACAGTCAGAGTTAAAGCTATAATTTCAGGTTTTCTGAGATCAGAAAGTCTTCAGGACAGAGAAGGTCATGTTTTATGGTTCCTCTGTCACATGGCAAGCTGCATTCTGTCTTATTCACTTAGAGAGAGAGAGAGAAAGAGCAGGCTGGTGATGGAATGCCTCATTATTGCCCTATAATGTCTATCATAACAATCTTATTTTGTGAAGGCTCCACAATATTAAATGTAACTATAAATGGATAAAATATGCATTATTTTTAATAAGGAATAAATAGTTGAGTCGTTGTCATTTTTGTCCTGTTGTACAAGGGGAATCAAACACTTCAGGATGTGCTGTTTTATCAAAATAATTTACTTCAGACTGGTATCAGTAAGTGAGCTTCATGACGCCATCACCTGTTGGTTATTTTCCTCAAACAGCATTCCAACAAGCTTGTTATTCCATGATGAAAGGAATATGGCTGCTCTGCTGTGTCTCAGTTTGGGGTACTGTGTCCAAGCCACATTGTTTCCCTTTTAGCCCATGATATTTACATGACAAAACGTTGATGTTTCATGGACGATTCTACAACCCCAATTCCAAAAAAGTTGGGACACTGTATAAAACATAAATAATAACAGATTGTGAAGATTTGAAAGACATGGAAAACCTACATTTCATTGAAAATAGTATAAAGACAATATATCAAATGTTGAAACTGAGAAATGTTGTTGTTTCTTGAAAAATATATGCTCATTTTGAATTTGATGTCAGCAACATATTTCAAAAAAGTTGGAACGGGCAAGAAAAGACTGACAAAATTGTGTAATGCTAAAAAAAACCCTAATTTGGTTAACTGGCAACAGGTCAGTAACATGATTGGGTATAAAAAGTGCATCTCAGAGAGACTCAGTCTCTCAGAAGTAAAGATGGGGAGGGGTTCACCGCTCTGTGAAAGACTGCATGGGCAAACAGTGCAACAATTTAAGAATAACGTTCCTCAATGTAAAATTGCAAAGAATTTGGGGATCACATCATCTATGGTCCATAAGATCATTGCAAGGTTGAGAGAATCTGGAGAAATCTCTGTATGCAAGAAACAAGGCTGAAAACTGACATTGGATGCCTGTGATCTTCAGGCCCTCAGGAGACACTGCATTAAAAGCAGATACGTGTCTGGAGTGGAAATCACTGTATAGGCTCAGGAACACTTCAGAAAACCATCGTCTGTGAAAACAGTTCATTACTGCATCCACAAATGCAAGTTAAAACCAGATATAAACAATATCCAGAAACACTGCCACCTTCTCTGGGCCTGAGCTCTTTTGTGATGGACTGAGGCAAAGTGGAAAATTGTCCCAAGGTCTGACGAATCAAAATTAGAAATTATTTTTAGAAATCCTAGACATCATGTCCTCCAGGCTAAAGAGGAGAGGGACCATCTGGCTTGTTATCAGTGCACAGTTCAAAAGCCAGCATCTGTGATAGTATGAAGGTGCATTAGTGCACATGACATGGGTAGCTTGTACATCTGGGAAGGCATCATTAATGCTGAATGATATATACATGTTTCAAAGCAATATGCTGCCATTCAGACAAAATCTTTTTCGGGGAAGGCCTTCCTTCTTTCAGCAAGACAATGCCAAACTGTTTTCTGCACATATTAAAACTGCATGGCTCCATAGTAAAAGAGTCCAGGTGCTAAACTGGCCTGCCTGCAGCCCAGATCTGTCTCCCATTTAAAACATTTGGCACAATATGAAGCGCAAAATACGACAAAGGAGACCCCAAACTTGAGCAACTGAAACTGTATATCAGGCAAGAATGGGACATTTGTCTTTCAAAACTACAGCAGTTGGTCTTGTCAGTTCCCAAATGTTTACAGAGTGTTGTTAAAAGTAGAGGTGATGCAACACAGTGGTAAACATGCCCCTGTCCCAATTTTTTTGAAATGGTGTTGCTGGTATTAAATTCAAAATGAGCATATATTTTTCAAAAAAACAAGAACATTTCTCAGTTCCAACATCTGATATGTTGTCTTTGTATTATTTTCAGTGAAATAAAGGATTTCCATGATTTGCAAATTATCGCATTCTGTTTTTATTTACAGCTTACACAACATCCCAACTTTTTTGGAATTGGGGTTGTATGATCATTGGCGACCGTAAGATTTTCCTCACCCACACTGGCTTTTTGTTTTTTGCTGCACATTTATTTTTAAGTGACACTTGATACACCCTCCTGTTTTTGGCAGCTTTTAGTAGATCCTGTTTGTAGTGTTTTGATTAAAACCTGTAGAAATGACTGCAAGTCACAGCAGGGGGTTTGATGAATGTTGCACACTTAGCCAAAGATGACTGAGCCAGGTTCAGTGCTTAGCAGCCATCTAAAGTGCAGATCAGTCGGGAGTCAGTTTTTTAAGATGCTGTTTCTGCGTGCCAATTACAGTGTAGTCCCTCAGGAGGGGAAGAAAAAAAATAGCAAAACGTTTGTCATTTTCTCAGCCCAGCATGCCACAGATAAAAAGAACAACTGTTTCTTAGCACTTCCCTCGTGAGCACATTGAACAAGCATGGGGGCTCATAGAGGTGTGTTATTAGCCCAACCTGCTCTGACTGAAATGGCCAATAAAAGGACGTTGTTATTCGTCCAATATCTACCTTCCTCTGGACACTGAATCCGACATGGAGGTGGGAATCTTTACACTCGGTGGTACACAAGACAGACATCCTTAGAAGAGAACCATGTCGGAGATTATGTCGAGTGTCTCCCATACAAGTCCCTGTGTATGAGTTTTGGCTGTAGAAATGGGGGCAGCCATGTATGATTGTTTACTGTAGTGATGGGAACAGCCATAACCTGAAGGTTAGAGAAGCAGGCTTGGGTCCAAAGGGTCGCCAGTTTGATTCCCGGGACTGGCAGGAAAAACATGAGGTGAGCTGAGTGAATGTGATGGCTGAAGTGCCCTTGAGCAAAGCACCTAACCCCAACTGGTCCCTAGGCGGTGTAGCATAACTGCCCACTGCTCTGGGTATATGTGTGTGCTCATTGCTCACGTGTGTGTGTTCACTGCTTCAGATGGGTTAAACGCAGAGGAGGAATTTCACTGTGCTTGAGTGTACATGTGACAAATAAAGGGTTCTTCTTCTTCTTAAATGGTTATATATTAGAAAAGTGCATTGATATTAATCGTGCAGCTGACAGTCAGATTCTGAACAATCAGATTCAGGAATTCGGCAGCACTGTGGCATAAATATTGATAAATTAGAAGAAGAAGCCTTTATTTGCCACATGTACACTTTAGAACAGTGAAATTACTCCTCTGCATTTCACCCATCTGAAGCAGTGAACACATACTACCCAGAGCAGTGGGCAGCTATGCTACAGTACCCGGGGAACAGTCAGGGGTTAGTTGTCTTGCTCAACGGCACTTCAGTCATGACATTCATTCAACTCCTCTCACATTTTTCCTGCTGGTCCTGGACATTGAACCAGCAACCCTTTGGGGCCAAGGCTGCCTCTCTTCAGGCTATGATAAATTATGCTTGGTTGTGTCAGTAACAGCGTTGAAAACACAAACTCGGAACAGCCTCCAAACATAGCTGCTCCAGACTACAACACCCACGAGTCAGAGCGCCCTCTGTCACCTGATTACTAATTGCACCTGTCTTTCGTTCCTCAGCAATCACCTCGCCTACATAAGCCCAGCTCTCACACACTCACGTCGCTAAGTATTGTTTAGTGTTTCCGTGCCTAACTTTACTGAGCTGTTTACTTTCTGCCTGACTTCCCGTGTTTAGACCATTATCTATGGAATCAATTTTGTGCCAAAATGTTCATACAATACTTTTGAAATATCAAACAAAAACGACAAATCAAAATACAAAAAAACAAAAAAAGTCAATTTTTTTAGACTGGCAAACAAATTATTCGTGTAATCGTGCAAAATATCAGTCTATTACTCTTCAGAAACCTTTTATTTTTGTTCCGCGTCTTTCTCAGTTTTGCTTGACGTAATTTATTTTGGTTGCGATTCCAGCTTTCTCGTTTGCGCTCCCTGACTTTTTGCTTGCAGTTTTGGCACAAACTTCATGTGTGGGCGGGCTGTCCAGGAATGCATTCCCAATGGCTAACTTGTGTTTGACTGACAGCTACGCTCAGCCATTCCCTACTCGGATTCTGGTGGACTGTTTGACGAGTGACCGATCCATTGACGGCAAACAAGGATCGAGTGGACTTCAGTGGCGACTATGATACTGAATTAATTCAACAAAGTGTAAATTCAATATCATAGTCGCTACTGAAGTCCACTCGATCCTTGTTTACCGTCAATGGATCGGTCACTCGTCAAACAGTCAAACACAAGTTAGCCAATGGGAATGCATTCCTGGACAGCCCACCCACACGTGAAGTTTGTGCCAAAACTGCAAGCAAAAAGTCAGGGAGCGCAAACGAGAAAGCTGGAATCGCAACCAAAATAAATTACGTCAAACAAATCTGAGAAAGACGCGGAACAAAAATAAAAGGTTTCTGAAGAGTAATAGACTGATATTTTGCACGAATAATTTGTTTGCCAGTCTAAAAAAATTGACTTTTTGTTCTTTTTTTGTATTTTGATTTGTCATTTTCGTTTGATATTTCAAAAGTATTGTATGAACATTTTGGCACAAAATTGCTTCCGTAGTTATCTACGTTCAGTCCCCGACCTTGCGCTATTATTTTCTCTGCATTATCCTGTTTGCCGATCGACCGACCCCTGCCTGTTACTCTGACTATGATTCTTGCTCTTCGTTTTGGCTCCGTCTGCAGTTTCCCCGCTCTCCCCTGCTCCTGCATCCGTTAGTGCCTGCACCCTGACAGGTTAATTCTGATTTGGAGGTTAAAATCCATGTTTCTGTGTTTCTATTGTTATATTTTCCCTCTTGATTCTTTTTAAATACTTACATTTTTGTAAATATGTAATGGAAGTGTTTTGAGATATAATATATCCAGGGTGTTTCAAAAAACTTGATATCATTTCACAATCTAATAACTTTGTCAGTTCTCGTTCAGTTGACCTCAAATTTTAACAGCATGTGTGGAAACAGGTCAAAATTTTATGTCGAATGTCTTTTGGTTTGATCTTTTTCGGTATAAAAATGCCATTCACTGGAAAAGAAAAGGCATTTTGTGCTTTAGAGTACGCTCGAACACAGTCGAACAAGACTGTGCAGCGTGCATTTATGAGAGAATTCTCTAAAAATGCGCTAACTGCAATGCAGATTTGGACACGGCACAAAAATTTCAAAGAGGAAGGCTGTCTGTGTGTGCCGTGTCTCAGGCGGTGTGCATATCGAAAATTTGTGAAACCCTTCATGGAATCCACATACCTTTTGAATTTCTCATTCAAATTTTGAGGACAGGTCAGCCACAATCAGATGTACCTACTTGTTTGAGATCATGTAACACTATGTAACAGCCTTCTATTTATGTTTATTAAACTATTTCATATGTTGTAATGGTAGACTATCATTGCCAATGTATGACGTTTCAAAGCCAGATCATAATTTACCACTACTGAATCCATGTTTCAGTTTTTTTTATCAGACAAACTCTTCATATTGCACATTTTCACCATGTAACGCATGTTCATTTGATTTAATACCCCAGAATGCATCATTGCTGCTTAAACTTGGCAATAATTTGTCAAACACTAACTGTTTTAGTAAATCAGCAGATTTTTGAGGAACAAATTGACAGCTGAATCACGGAATTCCGATAAAAATGAAATCTTTCACAATAGTTTTGTCAATGGGGGGTGCTGAACCTAATTTGTTTTCATCACTGCAAAGTTGAAAATGGCCTGAGAAATCTTATTTAATGCATTTTAATAAACACTTTAAATTAAATACAGACATTTTATGTAGTATGTGATATGATTTGATACAAAAACCTTGTTGCTGGGGGCATATGTTTGCAAAATTCACATGCCAAAGATTTTGCGTGTCATTTCCGTTGTTTTCTGTAGTGTCCGTAACGGTCTTGCTGTAACAGAATGCTGCAGAATTTTTTACCGTTTTTGGTGATTATGACATGCATTGGTCCTGTTGGCCTCATGTAGGGCTCTAGTTACATATTCATATGTCTTTAGTTGTTATATTAATAGATATATTTGCAATATGTAGTGTCCGTAACGGGTGTAGTGTCCGTAACGTTATGTGTAACATTGTTCAACAAGTATATAAGCTATGTAATCTTTGATGGAAAGGACAACCAACTGTCAATTAATTAAAGGCCCGGTCCCACTGCACTTACGGATGCAAAGAGGATGTAAAACGTAAAAAAATCTTTGCCATCCGTTGGAAAACGCTATGCATCCGTTGTGTACTCATTGCATACATGCTTCATACGCTCTATCCATCGAGCATCCGTCCACTGTGATTTCATCCGCGCAAAAAGTTTTGAGCTGCACAAAACTTTTAGAACGGATGAACTTTCCGCCGTGTACGATGTAAATCCGCGAAATATACGAGCAACAAACGTTCTATGTCCGTTATCATCCGTTAAACGTCTGCTGTATCCTCTCTGCATCCTCTGGGCATCCTTGCAACTCACATCCGCTGCAGCTGAAAACGGAAAGAGGGAGGAAACATAAAGTACATGAAACGTCTATTCATCGTTAGTAGCACGGAAATAGAAAGGATGTAAGCGTATGCATCTCGTATATAAAGTATTCAAAACGGACAAAGCGTTTATATCTGGGATGTATCTCGTATATTTAGGATGTCTGGAGTATGTCTAGAGTATGTAGAAGGACACCTAGCGCAGTGAACGGTCTGCATCCGATATACATCCGCGCAACATCCCCTTTGTTTCCGTTAGGCGTACGTGATGCAGCCCCTTCATCTGCTATGCATCCGCTCTTTCTGCTATGCGTCCGCTTCTCAGTTATCACCGGTAACCCCTTCGGAGCTGTCATCCGCTTCCATCCGCTTTCATCCGCTAGGCTTCCTATGAACAAGCGTTTAACATCCCCGCTATATACTACCCACGACCGTTCTTTTCCGTTCTGTTTTCGCAAATTTTCGCCAATTTTGTCCATTTCTGGAGCGGATGAAAACGGATAGAGCCACCCCCGAAATTTTGCTCGTCCGCTGTGTCCTTTCTGCATACGTTTTGTGTCCATCGGCCAGTGGGACCGGGCCTTAAGGAACTAGTATAATAAGCCGATACTATGCATAAAATGATGTTTTGTGAGCCCAATAATTGGAGCTTTAATAAAGTGTTGTGAAATTTTGTGTTTCTCTGTCTAATATCGGGGTCCCTGATAACGTGTCACATAACTAGAAGACCCAGCAAATATATGTAACTATACTCAATTGTAACATTCGACAGGGCACTTTATGGCATAACAGTTCGTTGCCCCATCAACATTTGCTTTTGAGGTGTTTTAAGTGGATCTATCCCGTTATATCTTTTAATGTAGTGTCCGTAACGTCAGCAACCTAGCAGAATGGGGCATGCATAAAATGAGGTATATTTTCAAAACGGAAAGAGAATGCTACATGAAATTTTAGGTATGGGACCCCAATATGTTCAAGCCCATAATATCACAGTTTTGACCATTTTGGGTAACCTTGGGTTTTTTGTTATTTTGGAACCTATAAGGTCCATCTGATCTTGGCTGACCCGAGGAATAAATCTTATATTGCTCAACATTAAGCGTATTCAGTTTCATTTGCCTGGACTATGTAGTTTCTGGGATATTTACAGCTCAAATAATTTCAAGTTTTTTGAAACACCCTGTGTGTGTGTGTGTGTGCGCTATATTTTGTCAAAATCTCAGCAAATCTAGATATCGATATCTGTATCATGCTTCTTTCTTTTTTTTTTATATTTCACATTTTCTATGAATACAAATTACCTTTGTAAAAGTCCAGAGTTGTTCTGGAACTGCAATGCTTCGAAGGATTGATTATTTTTCCCTGTGTTAATATCCAGTATATAAAGCCCTTAAGCCTGGTCAGACAGGCTGTTTGCTCTGTGGAGCATGAATCACTGCGATAGAGCAAATTGAATGCATTTGGCACTGGAGCTTAAAGACGCATATATTAGCATTTGGAAAATGGAGAGATTGGGAATTCCAGCAGCAGCAACAGCAGCAGCTGACGTGAACAATGATTTAAACACACGTGGGTGATGTAGTGGAAAGGTGTGGGTGCTTTACCCTGGGGCTTTACCAAATCATTAGCAATCTAATTATTTTGACTTTTACAGATAATATTGCTCTCAGCAGTAATCTTGTGCAAACTGACACTTAGAATTTAATGAAGGGATTTTAAATGTGTTTCACATAATGTGGTCCTTCTCTCTGTCTCTATAGCTTTCGGACCTGTAAAGGTGTTGGTTATTCAGCTCATTTTGTGGGTAACTGCTTGATCGTGACATCACTCAAATCCAAAGGAAAAGGCTTCCAGCACTGCGTGAAGTACGACTTCCAACCAAGGAAGGTAAATATTCATCGGAAGGCTTGTAGTCGTGCACGTTATTTAGGTATTTCTCATGTTACATGTAGCTAACCACACGGTTTAGAATCTTAAAGGTCACGATATACTGTACATAATCGATTATCACTATGTCCATATGCTGTTTTTCTTAAACAGGAAAACAAACTTTGTGAACATTGTGACATGTTGAGCTTTTCAGAACAAGATGTCATGAATGTACTGAAAAAACAAAACAAAACGATGCGCTGGGTCAAGTATGGTTTTCCATGCTGAATATTTAACAATTTTTCCACAAAATCGAGTCAAACATGAGCTGATAGCGGCATGTACGATGAGATTGATTGGAATAATTGTTTTATTGTATGCACATTTACTGGATTTTGAGAAACGGAGCATTATTTTTATTTTTTGCAAATCCGATAAATAAAAATTTTCTCCAAAACGTCTGACAAAATCATTTCCGCTTAAGCGGACTTCTTAAAAAACCTATCAGTAGCTGCACAAATTGACTTTTGTGGGGGGGTTTTGTAGAAAGTGCCGTCTTGCTGTCGTGCCGAGGTATAGAATAGCTTTAGACATTTATTTAATTCTTCCTTGGACATTTCAGTTCTGTAATTTTCGAACTTCTTTGAGCTTTTGAACCAGTCTAAAAAAATTCAACAAATTTTAATGCTGAAAGATGAAGAATGTAAAAATAAACCAGCGAAATGACGGGAGTAATTTGTGAAAAATGCGATAATAATAATTCTTGAAAAAAATAAAAACAAAAGATTTTATTCTCCCTTTTATTCCATACTCATGGTATATGAGCTGATAGCCTAATAGTAGAGTAGCCAATCGGAGTGCGTGATTGCTCATATCCAGTGAATGTGGATAGAATAAAATGAGATATATGGTGGAAGCCATATTGTTAAATTAAATCAAATTTACAGTTATTAATATACAGTGGCGCTTGAGAGTTTGTGGACCCTTTAGAATTTTCTATATTTCTGCATAAATATGACCTAAAACATCATCAGATTTTCACACAAGTCCTAAAAGTAGATAAAGAGAACCCAGTTAAACAAATTAGATAAAAATATTATACTTGTTCATTTATTTATTGAGAAAAATGATCCAATATTACATATCTGTGAGTGGCAAAAGTATGTGAACCTCTAGGATTAGCAGTTAATTTGAAGGTGAAATTCGAGTCAGGTGTTTTCAGTCAATGGGATGACAATCAGGTGTGAGTGGGCATCCTTGTTTTATTTAAAGAACAGAGATCTATCAAAGTCTGATCTTCACAACACATGTTTGGGGAAGTGTATCATGGCACGAACAAAAGAGATTTCTGAGGACCTCAGAAAAAGCGTTGTTGATGCTCATTAGGCTGGAAAAGGTTACAAAACCATCTCTAAAGAGTTTGGACTCCACCAATCCACAATCAGCCAGATTGTGTACAAATGGAGGAAATTCAAGACCATTGTTACCCTCCCCAGGAGTGGTTGACCAACAAAGATCACTCCAAGAGCAAGGCGTGTAATAGTTGGCAAGGTCACAAAGGACCGCACGGTAACTTCTAAGCAACTGAAGGCCTCTCTCACATTGGCTAATGTTAATGTTCATGAGTCCACCATCAGGAGAACACTGAACAACAATGGTGTGCATGGCAGGGTTGCAAGGAGAAATCCAGTGCTCTCCAAAAAGAACATTGCTGCTCATCTGGTTTGCTAAAGATCACATGGACGAGCCAGAAGGCTATTGGAAAAATGTTTTGTGGATGGATGAGACCAAACTAGAACTTTTTGGTTTAAATGAGGAGTGTTATGTTTGGAGAAAGGAAAACACTGCATTCCAGCATAAGAACCTTATCCCATCTGTGAAACATGGTGGTGGGAGTATCATGGTTTGGGCCTGTTTTGCTGCATCTGGGCCAGGGCGGCTTACCATCATTGATGGAACAATGAATTCTGAATTATACCAGCGAACTCTAAGGGAAAATATCAGGACATCTGTCCATGAACTGAATCTCAAGAAAAGGTGGGTCATGCAGCAAGACAACGACCCTAAGCACACAAGTCATTCTACCAAAAATGGTTAAAGAAGAATAAAGTTAATGTTTTGGAATGGCCAAGTCAAAGTCCTGACCTTAATCCAATGGAAATGTTGTGGAAGGACCTGAAGTGAGCAGTTCATGTGAGGAAACCCACCAACATCCCAGAGTTGAAGCTGTTCTGTACGGAGGAATGGGCTAAAATTCCTCCAAGCCGGTGTGCAGGACTGATCAACAGTTACCAGAAATGTGTAGTTGCAATTATTGCTGTACAAGGGGGTCACACCAGATATTGAAAGCAAAGGTTCACATACTTTTGCCACTCACAGATATGTAATATTGGATCATTTTCCTCAATAAATAAATGACCAAGTATAATATTTTTGTCTCATTTGTTTAACTGGGTTCTCTTTATCTACTTTTAGGACTTGTGTGAAAATCTGATGATGTTTTAGGTCATATTTATGCAGAAATATAGAAAATTCTAAAGGGTTCACAAACTTTCAAGCACCACTGTAATAATTACAACTATGACTGTTCATATAGCAATATATTGGCAATGCCTTAGACTCTTGGTCAATGTTTATTGCAACAAAATATTCAGTTTATGAATGATTTATGAAAACAATCCAAAACAACAACACAAAAAACAAACAAATAAAAAACACCCTGGATACTAGACATATCGACCATGGAGGTGTTAACTACATGCAGGTGATCTCATCTCATTCTCATTATCTCATCTCATCTCATCTCATCTCATCTCATCTCATTATCTCTAGCCGCTTTATCCTGTTCTAAACTGAATAATCTGAATAGGGAGCACAGAATGGAGATGGGAGAAAATTGACTTCACACTGTAAAAAAAAATCCATTGTTTTTACGGAAAAACACCGGCAGCCGTGGTTGCCAGAATAATCCTGTTAAAAATACAATGAAATGTAAACAACATTACAGAATAACTTGTACATTTCGCTGGGATTCCATGTACAATTAATGATAACTAAATGTAAATTTTACAGGTATTCAATGTACAATAATCAATACATAACTGTTAATTTTACGGATATTCATTGTACAATAAAAAAGCATCTAGGAATGAATTGCGAGTGTTCTCAATTATTGGTTTTTGTGGCTCCAAAATGATGGTTACAAGCAATGATCTACTAGACAGATATTTTATTTGATTTAGAGTTTTACAAAATGTGCCGGAGAGCCTCTACTGACATTTTTTAAAATTTTTTTAACAGGGCAATGATGTAATTTTCATGTTTGCATGTAGTTTGCATGTTGTCCGCGTGGGTTTCCTCCGGGTGCTCCGGTTTCCCCCACAGTCCAAAGACATGCAGGTTAGGTTAACTGGTGACTCTCAGGTGGGGTTTACATTAGACCGTATCAGCGGATCATCAGATTAACGTTTTTAAAATGATTAGCGTGCACACAGCAACACCAATACACGATTCGCGTGCACACAGCAACGCCCATACACGGATACGCTCGGCTCCGCAGGCATCCTGCGCTCCAAATCACTCCGCCCTGAACAGCGAGTGCCCTCTGGAGGGTGCGCACTCCGGCCCTGCGCAGCTCACAGAGCACGCGAGTGAAGCGCACGAGCAGTGATTCGGGACTGAGCCGCTGTGTGTGAGATCCCAGCACATATCACTTACCACTTGCAAGTGGAAGGATGGCAAGCCTAAAGACAATCATAACTACACAATGGGCAGTATTTGCATCAGTATTTGCAGTATTTTCATACTTTTATACTCTTTAATGAAAGGTGATACAAAGCGGAAGTCCGCGCCGTTTTTCAGCAGTCGCGTCACATGACCAACGCCAGCGAATCAGGAAGGTGGATGTCACAGTGACGTTGTCCAATGACGACGCCAGCTAGAGCTCAGCACAGCGTATCCGCGTATTCTCAATGTTTACACAGCACCGGACCACACACGATCTGGATTGAATACGTGGACCCTGGCGGATTCCCGTTTCCCGGCGTTTCCAGGCGTTTTAATGTAAACGGACAGTGCATCCGCGAAGAAAACGAGACAGATACGGTCTAATGTAAACTTGGCCTAAATTGACCGTAGGTGTGAATGTGAATGGTTGTCTGTGTCTATGTGTCAGCCCTGTGATGACCTGGCGACTTGTCCAGGGTGTACCCCGCCTTTCGCCCGTAGTCAGCTGGGACAGGCTCCAGCTTGCCTGCGACCCTGTAGAACAGGATAAAGCGGCTAGAGATAATGAGATGAGATGAGATTTTAGATTCTTCAAAGTATCCAGTGTTTACCTTGATGATGCTTTACACACTATTGGCGTCATCTTAACCAGCTTCATGAGGTCGTCACCTGGAACGCTTAACAGTTAACAGTTGTGTCTCGTAAAAAATGAATTAGTGAATGAGTTTCTTGCCTTCTTAATGTGTTTGAGGTCACGCAGTAAATAGTAAATAATAAAATAGCCCTATTCCATAACTGTAGTAATCCATATTATGTCAAGACCCGCTCAACTCAATAAAGAGAAATGACATCCATCATTATTTTAAGACATGAAGTGACTTTTAATGAATAAAATTAAAGAAAAAAAAAAAACATTGAATGAGCTGTAGAAGGTGTGTCCAAACTTTTGACTTGTTATATATCTGGCCTGAAAATGCAAACATGGAATTTCAGCGAAACTAAAATTTTCTATTGTTCTTTTTGTTATGTTAGTTTTATTTATAGTGACACCACACTGTAAAAAAAAAATCCGTTGTTTTTACGGAAAAACACTGGCAGCCGTGGTTGCCAGAATAATCCTGTTAAAAATACAGTGAAATGTAAACAACATTACAGAATAACTTGTACATTTCGCTGGGATTCCATGTACAATTAATGATAACTAAATGTAAATTTTACAGGTATTCAATGTACAATAATCAATTTTACGGATATTCATTGTACAATAAACAATGATTCAAAATGGTTACAAGCAATGATCTACTAGACAGATATTTTTGGGGGGGCTTTTTTCACCTTTATTGGATAGGACAGTGTAGAGACAGGAAATGAGCTGGGAGGGATCGGGAAATGACCTTGGGTCGGAATCGAACCCGGGTCCCCGGATTCATGGTATGGCGCCTTAGTCGACTGAGCCATGATGGTAGCCGTTTTTTAATTTTTTTAACAGGGCAATGATGTAATTTTAACTATCACATTCTGTTTTAGTATTACAGTTTGTCTGTGTTTAAACTACAACAATTTGTAAATTCTACAAAAAAATATGATCAATTCAACAAATTCTTACTGTTAAATTAACAGTGGTATTTGGTTAGGAGTTTTACAGTATATTGATGTAAATTACACACTGCTTCATTGTTTTTGTATTTACAGTTTTTTTTTATGTCATGATTTTACATTAATTCACTGTTAATTCTACGGACATTTTTTACAGTGCAGTATGTGTGTAACCCAGCTCTGAATATGAGGAACTTTCCTTACATACAGTAACTTTTGATACAACTTTTGAACTGTTCAAATCCACAGACTCTTCCAATTAACTGGTTCCTCTCCAGTGAAATAAAGGCCAATTCACCAGGTCACCTCTTCAATTCATAATGTGGCCCATTAGGAGCTTTTGGTCAAATGAATGAGCATATTAATTCATAACCCGATATGAAAAGATCCTCTCCATGGTCTTCGGAAGCGATTAAAAATAAATTTAATGGAAGTGATTAAGATGAATACGATGCCCTTTTACACCCTCTGGATTTTTTTGAAATATGCACGCTGATATTAAGTTTTTGAGCCAGCATTTAACTTGGCTTCTGTTCATTTAAAGCTGGAGAGATAGACTTTTTTTTTTATTAATTTCAATGTTTAGATCAATGCACATTTGTAGAGTGACAATGAATGACATAGAAGAGTGTATCTGGGCATCAAATCAAAAATGCCTTCATCTGGTAAAAGCTTTCTCAGAGTCTGTCCAAGACGATTTTTGTTCTGTCATTCAAGAGGAAAAACAAATTACATGAATATATATTTTGGGAGAGTTCCAGTGTTATCAGAGAACAATCTGATGCAATGGATTATTTGTCCTTCTTGAAGAAGAGAAGCAGCTAGAAATAAAAGTTCTGTTAAACCGACATTATAGGTCATTTTGTAGGTGTTTATTTATTGACTATGGCCCATGGATCGATTCAGAGAGACACACACATCTTCGCAGGTTAGCTTGGCTTGTAAAAAAGAGGTACTGACTGATGGCTGACTCCATCCACTTTTGGTGTGAGGGTATTGAAACAGAGCATAATCTATGGCTGTACCTTTCCTTTCGGTGGCATGGTTAGCACTATCACCTCACAGCAAGAAGGTTCCTGGTTTGAGCCCAGTGGCTGACTAGGGCCTTTCTGTGTGGAGTTTGCATGTTCTCCCCGTGTCTGTGTGGATTTCTTCTGGGTGCTCTGGTTTCCTCCTACAGTCCAAAGACATGCAGTTTTGTTCAGTTGGTGACTCTAAATTGCCCATAGGTGTGTATGTGCCACCATAGGGTTTGGGTCCCTCTAGTGTGCTAAAATCACCCAAGAGAATTCATGTTGATGGCTTCCTGGATTGCTGACCCTCAACTATGAGGATGGCAGTAGACCGATTACATTACATTCCTTGGCATTTACTTGCCATCCAGAGTAACGTACAACGAGTGCAGACGTCAGGTACAAGAAGTGCTGAACTTCTAGACAAGTAAGTTCTAGTGTCAACTGAACAAGTGACAACAATTCTTAGTGTAATATTCTGCTGAAGTATCAATACTCAAACAGCCAAGGAAACAAACCAACCATACAAAGTACAACTAAATAGAGAACTCAAACGGCTAACCCCAGGTTAGACAGTACACAGCCTGGGTTGGTCTAGACTGAAACTCAGTTACACAGTGGGCAGGGAAGAAGGGGAGAGGTGCAGCCTGAAGAGGTGAGTCTTCAATCTGTGCTTGAAGGTGGTCAGGGAGTTCTGACCTCAATGGGAAGGTCATTCCACCAACGGGGAACCAGGACAGACAGCAATCTTGAGTGGAATGGGGAGGAGGGGCCAGGTGACTAGCAGTAGTGGAACTGAGGGATCTGGCTGGATCTGGCGTGTCGAGGCAGAGCTGACTCTGGAGGTATGCCGGTATGCTGAACCTCTCCTTTTGTTTTAACGGTAGAACCTCTCGAGCATCACCAGCAACCTTTCTTGAAACAAGGTTATCAAGCACCTCCCAAATGGATGTTCAAACTGGGAAAATGTTTGCTGTAGGCCCATTTAGTTATGGTACATGGTGGTAGCTCAAGTATTCTCCAACTGAACAGTGAAATCATCAGCGAAATCTTCGTGAAGGTCTTGGGATTCTACTGATCAGGAACTGGCAAATATGATTGAATACTGGTTTAGAAAGCCCTTGCATTTTCTGGGATACTTTTCAGGAATGAATATTCAAAGCTTTATACTGTTGGTTTATAGGTGAGACACTCCAGGTAATTTTTTTTTTCCATTCACAGTATGTGAATGGATAAAAGACTAAGTCCTTTAGTCTTCATTGGGATCAGTTTTTGTCCACATGGATACCATTTAAAACTCAATATCACTGAAGTCAAGAATGATTTTTTCCGTTTGGTGTATATTCAGTATGGATTTTCATTGTTTAACAATTAAAAACACTCCTTATCCCATTCACATATGATATGTTTGAGCACAAGTGTCATTTTCTGTACCAGTTTAGCAAGGTTTCCTGTAGAGGCCCAGATAGAGGAAAACTGCTGTTTTCCCTTAGCATGACCTTGTGTAGTGAAAGCTTAATGAAATCCATTGGAACCTGCTGTGTCCTTGTTTGCAGCAAAGTCTTCTGTCATGAAGGATGGGGTAGGTACACACAACTGCAGGTTTCACTTTTATTAAATGACTTCAGCTCAAAAAAAAAAAATGGCATTTTCCAAACAGGCAGAGGGAGAACAAGAAGAACTGGACAAGGTAAAACTTCACAATAAGTGTTCAGAGACTGTGGATATGTTTCTTTTTAATCATGTTACTAAGTCATGTACAGTAACTTGGAAACTTGCTGAGGACCATAGGAGTTGGAGGAGTAATGGCTGCTTCCTCCCAAGGACTCACTTCAGGGGTTGACTGAGTGGTCTTTTGGGGTGCTGACTGTGGAGGGTGAGGTCACGGTGGCCTGTGTGATATTGTCTGGGAAGCCATGGCCTCATGGTTAGAGAAGCAGCTTTGGGACCAGAAGGTTGTAGTTCGGAACAGGATGGGCCATGGATATGGGGCCCCTGAAGTAGGGTTAAAAGCCTTGCTCAAGGGCCTTAAACCTCTGACCCTTCTGATCAATAACCCAGAGCCTTAACCACTAAGCCACAACTGATTAATACTGGGTCTAGAATGTCATGATTGGAGACCCAACAATGATCCTCTGGGCCATAACCCTTTATATCATTATATTGAAATTGAGACTGCACGGTGCATATGAATTACTTGTTTCTCCGGTGTCAAGGACTGCTGTAAATGATAATGTAGTTTCCGAATTATGCAGCAAAATGGGAATATGGCATAGCTTGGAGGAAACAAAGGATACACATGTTCACTGCATTAATGCATGGACTGATGTCCACTTTGTTGAGTCTTGACAACTGGGACAGTGGGGCACTGGGCAACATTGATGAGATGACAGTTGAGACAAAGACCTGTTAAAAATTCTTCTCTGGTGTTGGTCATAGGGCGATCTAATGCTGATGAATTGCATTGCTCTGATGTGGGAATCACGATCAATGATGACAGAACTGAGAACTGATGGTGGCCTTTCTTCTTTCAGTGAGCAGTTAAAAAAAAATGCTGCTTCTCTTCAGTGACCATGTCTTCCCTAAGCCCTTAATGAAAGATAGCAGTGAGATCTGGTTCATTACATCCAGCAAGCGTGAGGTGGCCCACCATAATTTACCCATGAGAAGAGAGTTATAAGGCACTTTGTCTTTGTCAGTCTGAACATTTTTTGTGGAGAAGCATAATTAGCATTGTAAAAAGGAAACCTTGACGCTAACTTGGATTACTGTTGTACTTGTCAGGTTGAGCAATAAACCTTACACTATGTAGTATTGTTGTGGAAGCAGTCTGAACTGGAAGTGTCATTTGCTGTACCTGGTTAACAGGATTTCTGATCATGGCTGTTGTTCACCCATGATATGATCTTGTGAGAACTTGTTTGTGGCAAAGCCTTCAGTCATGAAGGCAGATGCAAGTGTAGGTTTCACGGAGTCTGTGACAAGCAAACCAAAGGAGTATGTCAAATCTTTTTTTTTTTCCGTTTCCGGTTGAGAGTACGTCGTGCACGTTCTGGCTGCCGCTTCTCACCAGAGCTTTTTTATTTTATTTTATTTATTTTTCTTTTTTTTGTGTGTGTGTTTGTGTAGTTTGATGTTTGTTTGAGTGTTTTGTCCGCCGGTTGTGGTGCAGCTCCGGACCCAGTTCTGGGCGTCGGTTCCCTCCAGGCCTTGGTTCGCTGTGGGTGATGCCTGCGCTCCCAGCTGTGGACTGCAGTGAGCTCGCTGCTCATTTTACATTGTGGTTGTCCAGCGCTCTGTGCTTTAGTGCTTGGCGTGATGTTCTGAGCGATGTTGCTCGGTGGTGTCGCGGCGGCTGTGCAGGCGGTTTGGGACACACCAGCGCTCTGCGTGGCGGAGCTTCTCTGCTCGCTTTGTGGATCCACGGCGTGGTGTTTGAGTGATGTTGCTGACGGCGTCATGGCGGCGGTGCTGAAGATGTGGGACTTGTTTTTGTGCGCCTTTTGGTGGGACTGTGGCTGCTACACCACGGGAATTACATCCTGACCCCTACTTGGTGGACTTATTTATTTATTTATTTATTTATTTATTATTTTTTTTCTTTCCTTGTCTATAATTGTAAAGCGTCCTTGGTTTTTTGAAAGGCGCTATATAAATTTAACTCATTATTATTATTAAATCTTAATGATAAAAACAGGCAAGGCTCAGGCGATAAGCAAATTAAGTTTACCAAAGCCTAAGGAAAACACAACAAAACCCTACTTCAGAATGTTGCACAACTCCATTGTTGCTCTAGTCTCTTACTGTTGCCACCACACTGATTATATCCCTTCTTTCGGCAGCTTTGCTCTTTCTGTCTGATCCATTATTGATATCTCAGACGCTCAGATTTTACCGCCTTAGATGCTGTGCTGGCTGTGTTTCTTTAAAATTTATGTGTCCAATAAAAGAGGAGTCACCTTAAGAAGTTCAAGCTGTTTATTGATGCAAGCTATGACGAAGAGACACTTATTGTGAGCCGCAGATTGTGTTTAATTCTCTTGAATTGGTCATTGTGCAAATAGGCAATTGTCTAATGTCTCAGATTCATTTTGCCTTTGGCATCTTTAATAGCATGAATGAATCTGGGACGTTTCACAATTAAAACCGCAATGATGATTTGAATAATTTTCTTCTCTGTTGGTCTCTGCAGTGGTACATGATCAGCATCGTACACATTTACAACCGCTGGAGGAACAGTGAAATCCGCTGCTACGTCAACGGGCAGCTGGTCTCCTATGGTGATATGGCCTGGCACGTCAACACTAATGATGTAAGTGAGCATTCTGTCTACATCCGTCTCCTGTTTTGATTTGGCCGGGAGCTGCTGTTTGATCATCACTGTGCTGTGAAATTAGACTCCAATGCATGCAGCCATTTATCTCAATGCTCCGTCAAAAACATGTTTATTTCTGAGTTTCAATTTCAGCATGAGATTCTGCTTCCGTGATTGTGGTGCGACAAAACCCTTATTTGAAGAAGACTGTCACCATAATAGATGGGGATGGGGGAGTGATATCGTATGGAACAAATGAATCATTAAAATAGAGAAAGCTTCTTTACTTAGGAAGGAGTTCAGGGTGGGTGTGAAGGATGAGATGGGAAATACCAAAACTTCATACCCTGAGAGGAAATAAGTATTTGGACACTTTTTTTTTTTTTTGTTTGTTTGGTTGTTTGTTTTTGTTATTAAATACACTTTAGTGCAGAAATCCACTTCAAATTTGGACATGTAATGGCCTTTGTTTATCGATCTAATCTATAAACCAGTCTACATCCGAGTGCAGAAATCATTGTATGACAGGGTACATACCGGATTCATGAAACATTCATGATCTCTCCAATCACAGTAGAAGAATGACCAGGCATTGGCTAATGTAGGGGCTGAAAACCATCGTCATTTAAATAACCACACCCATAAATAATTCTCTGTTTCGAGGCCACACCCCAAGAGTTTACGATGTGGAGATGCGTAATACGGCCAACTTCTCTACCCTCGAAATAGAAGCTCTAATGCCGCAAGAAAAAACTGAACGAATTAGCATCATGGGAAGTCAGAAAAATTCAGGATGGAAAGAAATCACTGCAGCGAATTGAACCCCAGCTGATGTCTGAATATTTAATTTATACATCCATGATATGTAGCTATACCTTTTTTATATATATATATAAAATCTCAGGCGGCACGGTGGTGTAGTGGTTAGCGCTGTCGCCTCACAGCAAGAAGGTCCAGCCGGCGAGGGCCTTTCTGTGCGGGGTTTGCACGTTCTCCCCGTGTCCGCGTGGGTTTCCTCCGGGTGCTCCGGTTTCCCCCACAGTCCAAAGACATGCAGGTTAGGTTAACTGGTGACTCTAAATTGGCCGTAGGTGTGAATGTGAGTGTGAATGGTTGTCTGTGTCTATGTGTCAGCCCTGTGATGACCTGGTGACTTGTCCAGGGTGTACCCCGCCTTTCGCCCGTAGTCAGCTGGGATAGGCTCCAGCTTGCCTGCGACCCTGTAGAACAGGATAAAGCGGCTACAGATAATGAGATGAGATGAGATATATCTCGGAGATCTTTACATGTAATGGTCAGGTCTCAAACCCGTCACCAAAAACTACACAGTTGTGGATTTCCTCATTTTAATGATGTTTCAAATCACTCAAAGCCAAGTGTCAGTGGTGTTCAACCTTCTGCTAGACAAACCTGCCTGGAGCCAGCCCAACAGAGCTAGGCAAATGTGAGTTGTGAAAGTGTGTGTGTGTGTGTGTCCCCTCCATCCCCTATGCCGGCACACGACTGCCCTGACTGCTTCGGGAGATAAAAGCTACTTAATATTTTAAATAAATAAATAAATAAATAAATGCAGTCCCAAAATCCCCCTGGCATCTTATGGACATGTAGAGGTATTCTAAAAGAGCCAGTTGTGCCATTGTCGAGATTTGATGACTGGCAAAGCTCTTGTTTAAATCGGTGACTGAATGAATAAGCTTCAAAACGATCACATTGCAAATCTGTTACCCATTACTTTGAATTACTTAATTGGAATTGTTTGTAATTATGTCACCAGTAGCCTAGCCGAGCAGGTATTCTATCTCAAAATAAAAGAGAAATTAATCTTACACACACAAAATAAATAATAATAATTAAACAAAAAAAAAAACCTTAACCCTATTAATTGCAAAATGTGTGAAAACGTATGTCAGGATATATAACAGTCAATGTAGGCCTTTACAAAATACAACATTATGCCAAAAGGTACATATTTTTTAAGTGATGAATATATGGCTGCATATGCTAAGACACCAGTCAGAATACATGTTCTAATAGTGTCGGAAATTAATCATTTTAAGCAGACTGTCACTGAACAGACAAGTCTGAAATGTTGTCTGTCCGTCCAAATTTCAGCCTGTCTGAATGACCGGCCAAAGGCCTGGAACAGTGTGGCCAGGGGTCCTGAAGGGATGCCTGGAGATGGCTTCTGAGCTATTTCCAGGCACATTTTTGTGATCTTCAAAGGCCAAATTGCACGAAACATTAGTTGCTAATTACACTACAAATTGAATATGATTTACAAGAAAATGTTCAAAGATTCAAGAAAAAACATGCTTAAAGCTCTACACAAGAAAACAGTAGCACACACAAGTCAGTTCCATCTCATCTCATCTCATCCCATTATCTCTAGCCGCTTTATCCTGTTCTACAGGGTCGCAGGCAAAACCTTACGCATTAAAAGTGAAACCATGCGCATTAAAAGTTTTATGTCTCAAATCTAGTTTTGTGAAGCATGACAACATTAATCTTTAATACAGATGTGTTTTGTAGGTTAACTGAAACGTCAAAACCAGTTTCTTACCTCCAGTGCTTAGTTTGCAAATCAAACGGCAAGTGCATGACAGCGCAGGGCTGATGAGATGGGCGCAGGCCGAAACGTTAAGAAAACAGTGTGTCATGTATACACATTTTAAATTAAGGACTTTTTCTTTAATATTATGCCCTTTTAAAAAAAGAAAAGCGTTTAATTGTAGTAGCCTGCGATTTATTTATTTATTTATTTTAAATATTGTGTTAAGCTGTTGGCCCTAGCCTATGACAGGGCGGGTGGGCCCACGTGACTAAATGGGTGGGCCTGGCCCCCAAAGGCCCGCCCATCACGCCGGGCCCGAGGTCAAGCCTGGGCTCATTCGAAAGGTCTCAGGGAGAGGGAGGTGCTTGTAAATGTTGGCGTGGCTAGGACCTTCGATGCCCGAGTTATGAATTTTTAAAGTTGCGCCCGCAGGGGCCCCTGCTTCACAGGCCGTGTTACGACATAACGTATTTCCCCAGTGTAACATTTGGAAGAAAGTTAGAAGTAGACTAGACCCATATCGTTACAATTTTTCATGGGCCATCTGGTTTGATGCTTTTGAATTACAGACACACATTCAATTTTTATTTTTTTTTTACTGCCTATCCGGTCAGATGCTTTTGAAATACAGATGGACGAATGTGAAAATTATCGGTAAATGTCCGCCGGTCCAGACTCCTTTCCCACACTGGTCTAATAACAGTTCTCAGAATCGGACAGATTTCCTTTGTGCCACCACATGTTCATGCTGACTCGAAAAATCGCGTGCACAAGGTGAGACTTGACGTGAGATTTGATCGGAGGTTCCACTCACGTCTACACTGATAAATGCTGAGCTTCGTGTGGAAATGATTGTCCACCCAGGTTTCTGTCGGATGTTAGTTTAATTACGTACGTTTGTTAGTTAATTCAAAGTGAATAGTCCCCTCATTGTATTTAAAATGGTTGCATCAGACCTACCAACCTTTACACATTTTGCACAGGAATGCCTCTGGAATGCAAAAGAGCATAACTGGCTTAATTTTCACGCTTGAAAGATGTGGTACCTTCACTTTATGTCACGGCAAATGGAGAATGTTTTGACTTCATTACCTTGATTTCAGATTAGATTTAATTTGATTAGATTTCAGATATTTGCTTTTTTTTTTTTTTAAGTTTCTTGCTTGTGCTGCAAACCATTTGAAAATCTTTGCTTCTATCTGCGCTTTCTAAATCTACATTTATCTCCATATTATCTCCTGTACAGCCTGCTACATTTTCTGACTTCTTTGCTTTAACATCCTTCCCACATTCTTCTACCTCAGTGCCATTAAAATTCTGTGTTTCCCGTCTCTCCCTTTGTCACAGAGCTATGATAAATGTTTCCTGGGCTCATCCGAGACAGCGGATGCTAACCGAGTGTTCTGCGGACAGCTTGGTGCCATCTATGTGTTCAGCGAAGCTCTCAACCCAGCACAGATCTTCGCCATCCATCAGCTGGGGTCGAGCTATAAGGTCTGTAACTGTCCCAGAGAAAGCTGTTCAACACCCAATGACTTCTGCAATTAGCTTATGTCCCTGAAGTAGGATTATTTTGTTGTTCCTGGCATGCTTTTTCACCAATCACTGCCATATGATGTATTCAGTGTGTCCCTCTGACTCTTACTATTCTTAGACACTGAAAAATCAGGTCTGTGTTTTCCAGGTTTGTCGAAGGGTTGTCAATTTTGGCAAGGCAAATAAATAAAATGATTTTCTCAAACAGGCAGATGTACTGTCCTTGGTTTAGTAGTAGGTCAGTTTTGGGCTGGCAATGATTGACATTCAGGCTGCTTTTCTATGTAGAGCAATGAATCCGAGTCATGGGTGTGTATGAGCTCAGGTTAAAGAAAAGGGCATTGAAGGTTCTCGGGTTAAAGAGGGCACATGTTCCTCTGAGTGTTCAGCTACCCTGTGATGAGTGGTACAAGAGGCGGAGCTATACTTTGTTTAACTTTACTGGAAAATGTTAGGTTACATGTTGGGTTAATGTAGTTAACAAAAACTAGCAGTGAGAACGTAATTTCAACTGAAATAAAAATAAAATTGACGGTTTTCAAAACGAACAATAAATAAATGCAATAAACAGTGCAATACAAACTAAAAGAAAATTGAATTGCAGGGGGAAAAATCAGCTTAATTTTAATTTTTTTGTTTTACCCATCGAGACAGTAACAGACTAGCTCCAGAAGGTGGCAGTAATGTAATGCCGGCAGTCGTAAAACTCTAAAGAAGAAGAATATTCTTGCTGTGTAATACCTGAAAAAAAACTCTCATTATCTGTAGCCGCTTTATCCTTCTACAGGGTCGCAGGCAAGCTGGAGTCTATCCCAGCTGACTACGGGCGAAAGGCGGGGTACACCCTGGACAAGTCGCCAGGTCATCACAGGGCTGACACATAGACACAGACAACCATTTACACTCACATTCACACCTACGCTCAATTTAGAGTCACCAGTTAACCTAACCTGCATGTCTTTGGACTGTGGGGGAAACCGGAGCACCCGGAGGAAACCCACGCGGACACGGGGAGAACATGCAAACTCCGCACAGAAAGGCCCTCGCCGGCCACGGGGCTCGAACCCGGACCTTCTTGCTGTGAGGCGACAGCGCTAACCACTACACCACCGTGCCGCCCGAAACTAAACTAAAACTAGTCAATTTCTCAAAATAAAAAAAATTAAATGAAAACTACTTATGCACTTGTAAAACTAGCTAAAACTAAACTGAAATAAAAACAAACAAGCTGAATGGGTAAATAATACAGCTCATGATTTGAAAAGAAAATATATATCTTTCACGGCCATGTTTTACTAATTCATTCCCTCGGTATAGTTAAATCATGGCCACGTTTTAATACTTAGTTTTGAATGTAGCCATGATTTAACTAAAACAAGGGAGCTAATAGATATCATGGGAAAGAAATAGTAAAAAGTGGTTGTGATATATATTTCACTGGATATGAGCTCTCGCACGCTCTGATTGGCTACTCTACTACGAGGCTATCAGCTCATATACCTTGAGCAGAGAAAAACAAAATGGTGGAGCATGTTGTTGAATTAACCAAGGACAAAATAAAAACTCTACTCGAAAACGAAACCCAAAAAAATACAAAAAAAGCAACAAAATATGGAATAAAAGTATTTGATGGGAAGAACATGTGGTGTTTGTTTAAGAATTATTATTATTGGATTTTTCACAAATTGCGACTGTCATTTCGCCAGTTTGTTGACATTCTAAGTGGAATATATTTTGTCGGACGTTTTGTGTAAAGTTTTTATTTATCAAATTTGCAGAAAAAAAAAATGCTGTTTCTCAAAATGGGGTGGCACGGTGGTGTAGTGATTAGCGCTGTCACCTCACAGCAAGAAGGTTCTGGGTTCGAGCCCCGTGGCCAGCAAGGGCCTTTCTGTGTGGAGTTTGCATGTTCTCCCCGTGTCCGCGTGGGTTTCCTCCAGGTCCTCCGGTTTCCCCCACAGTCCAAAGACATGCAGGTTAGGTTAACTGGTGGCTCTAAATTGACCGTAGGTGTGAATGTGAGGGTGAATGATTGTTTGTCTCTATGGCTACGTTTACATTAGACCGTATCTGTCTCGTTTTCTTCGCGGATGCACTGTCCGTTTACATTAAACCGCCTGGAAACGCCGGGAAACGGGAATCCGCCAGCGTCCACGTATTCAATCCAGATCGTGTCAGCTCCGGTGCTGTGTAAACATTGAGAATATGCTGATACGCTGTGCTGAGCTCTAGCTGGCGTCTCATTGGACAACGTCACTGTGACATCCACCTTCCTGATTCGCTGGCGTTGGTCATGTGACGCGACTGCTGAAAAACAGCGCGGACTTCTGCCTTGTATCACCTTTCATTAAAGAGTATAAAAGTATGAAAATACTGCAAATACTGATGCAAATACTGCCCATTGTGTAGTTATGATTGTCTTTAGGCTTGCCATCCTTCCACTTGCAAGTGGTGAGTGATATGCGCTGGGATCACACACACAGCGGCTCAGTCCCAAATCACTGCTTGTTCACTTCACTCGCGCGCTCTGTGAGCTGCGCAGGGCCGGAGTGCGCACCCTCCAGAGGGCACTCACTGTTCAGGGCGGAGTGATTTGGAGCGCAGGATGCCTGCGGAGCCGAGTGTATCCGTGTATTGGCATTGCTCTGTGCACACAAATCGTGTATTGGTGTTGCTGTGTGCACGCTAATCGTTTTAAAAACGTTAATCTGATGATCCGCTGATACGGTCTAATGTAAACATGGGCTATGTGTCGGCCCTGCAATGACCTGGCAGTCCAGGGTGTACCCCGCCTTTCGCCCATAGTCAGCTGGGATGAACTCCAGCTTGGCCGCGACCCTGCACAGGTTAAGCGGCTACAGATAATGGATGGATGTTTCTCAAAATCCAGTGAATGTGGATAGAATAAAACAGTTATTCCACTCAATCTCAGCTCGTTGCATATCAGCTCATGTACAACTCGATTTTATGGAATAACTGTTATTTATTTTTTTTCGCGGTCCAAATTCTGTGCTCTGATTGGCTGGCGAGCGGGTCCGTATCCTACAGTACGGACCCCGGTTACAGACCTCTGGCAACTCGCTCGTTCACAACAACAAACATACCGATAGTAGAGATTTTTGTCAACATTTATCTTTTTTTAATAAGATTTATTTATAAGATTATCAAAAATCTTATAAATTTTTGCCAGCATTTCTCAGGAGAATAGCATTAATTTTACAGCATGGATGGCGATAATGACAGTGTTCACAGTGAAAGCGAGTTTTACTACCCTGAGGAAGACAAAATAAAATAAAACATTTCAGGAGAAAGCTAAAAACCTGTAACTTGCTAACAGTTTGATCTCATTAGTTAATGAGGCTCATTTTGGACCATGTTATCCTAATACATATTACGTTAGGTAAAAACTTTAAACCAGTACAATCTCTTCTTCAAAGTTTCACCAAATGGCTTTATTTATGCAATATAAAGGTCATAATACTGTATAACTTTGGTCGAGCAAAAACCCAGCTGGTAAATAACATTTGTTATTTTGTTGTTGTATGTAATAATTATGAATTAACAATTATAATTATTATTACAACAATTGTTAAGCAATTTATTGTTATATAAAAGTACTTTACACATATTTCAATGAATTTATTTTATATTTATTTATTTAATATACATGTATTTATCAAAAGTGAGGTGATGCTGGGTGCGGGAGGTTTTTGCATGACCCAATAAAAATAACTTCAAAAAAGTAATACAGTGGGGCAAAAAAGTATTTAGTCAGTCACCAATTGTGCAAGTTCTCCCACTTAAAAAGATGAGAGAGGCCTGTAATTTTCATCATAGGTACACTTCAACTATGAGAGACAAAATGAGAAAAAAAAAAATCCAGAAAATCACATTGTCTGATTTTTAAAGAATTTATTTGCAAATTATGGTGGAAAATAAGTATTTGGTCAATAACAAAAGTTCATCTCAATACTTTGTTATATACCCTTTGTTGGTAATGACAGAGGTCAAACGTTTCCTGTAAGTCTTCACAAGGTTTTCACACACTGTTGCTGGTATTTTGGCCCATTCCTCCATGCAGATCTCCTCTAGAGCAGTGATGTTTTGGGGCTGTCGCTGGGCAACACGGACTTTCAACTCCCTCCAAAGATTTTCTATGGGGTTGAGATCTGGAGACTGGCTAGGCCACTCCAGGACCTTGAAATGCTTCTTACGAAGCCACTCCTTCGTTGCCCAGGTGGTGTGTTTGGGATCATTGTCATGCTGAAAGACCCAGCCACGTTTCATCTTCAATGCCCTTGCTGATGGAAGGAGGTTTTCACTCAAAATCTCACAATACATGGCCCCATTCATTCTTTCCTTTACACAGATCAGTCATCCTGGTCCCTTTGCAGAAAAACAGCCCCAAAGCATTATGTTTCCACCCCCATGCTTCACAGTAGGTATGGTGTTCTTTAGATGCAACTCAGAATTCTTTCTCCTCCAAACACGACAAGTTGAGTTTTTACCAAAAAGTTCTATTTTGGTTTCATCTGACCATATGACATTCTCCCAGTCCTCTTCTGGATCATCCAAATGCTCTCTAGCAAACTTCAGACGGGCCTGGATATGTACTGGCTTAAGCAGGGGGACACGTCTGGCACTGCAGGATTTGAGTCCCTGGCGGCGTAGTGTGTTACTGATGGTAGCCTTTGTTACTTTGGTCCCAGCTCTCTGCAGGTCATTCACTAGGTCCCCCCGTGTGGTTCTGGGATTTTTACTCACCGTTCTTGTGATCATTTTGACCCCACGGGGTGAGATCTTGCATGGAGCCCCAGATCGAGGGAGATTATCAGTGGTCTTGTCTGTCTTCCATTTTCTAATAATTGCTCCCACAGTTGATTTCTTCACACCAAGCTGCTTACCTATTGCAGAGTCAGTCTTCCCAGCCTGGTGCAGGTCTACAATTTTGTTTCTGGTGTCCTTTGACAGCTCTTTGGTCTTGGCCATAGTGGAGTTTGGAGTGTGACTGTTTGAGGTTGTGGACAGGTGTCTTTTATACTGATAACGAGTTCAAACAGGTGCCATTAATACAGGTAACGAGTGGAGGACAGAGGAGCCTCTTAAAGAAGTTGTTACAGGTCTGTGAGAGCCAGAAATCTTGCTTGTTTGTAGGTGACCAAATACTTATTTTACCGAGGAATTTACCAATTAATTCATTAAAAATCCTACAATGTGATTTCCTGGATTCTTTCCCCCCATTCTGTCTCTCATAGTTGAGGTATACCTATGATGAAACTTACAGGCCTCTCTCATCTTTTTAAGTGGGAGAACTTGCACAATTGGTGGCTGACGAAACACTTTTTTGCCCCACTGTATGTGAGTAAAAGTTCACCAAATGCAACATCAGGAAAGTAGAAATTTTGAAAACACTTTCACAGTCATAACCCATATATATTAGTGCCTTGCAAAAGTATTCATACCCCTTGAACTTTTTCACATTTTTCCACCTTACAACCACAAACTTAAAAGTTTTTTATTGAGATTTTATGTGATAGACCAACACAGAGCAGCACATAATTGTGAAGTGAAATGAAAATGATAAATGGTCTTCAAAATTTTAAAGAAATAAAAAGCTGAAAAATGTGGTGTGCATTAGTATTCAGCCCCCTGTACTCTGATACCTCTAAATACAATCCAGTGCAATCAATTGCCTTCAGAAGTCATCTAATTAGTTAATAGAGTCCTACTGTGTGTAATTTACTCTCAGCATAAATACACTTGTTCTGTGAAGGCCTCAGTGGTTTGTTAGAGAACACTGAAGAACAAACAGCATCATGAAGACCAAAGAACTCACCAGACAGGTCAGGGATAAAGTTCTGGAGAAGTTTAAAGCAGGGTTAGGTTATTAAAAATATCCCAAGCTCTGAACATCTCAAGAAGCACTGTTCAATCCATCATTCAAAAATGGAAAAAGTATGGCACAACTGCAAACCTACCAAGACATGGCCGTCCACCTAAACTGACAGAGCGAGCAAGGAGAGCACTGGTCAGAGAAGCAGCCAAGAGGCCCATGATCACTCTGGAGGAGCTGCAGAAATCCACAGCTCAGGTGGGAGAATCTGTGCACAGGACAACTATAAGTCGTACACTCCACAAATCTGGCCTTTTTGGAAAAGTGGCAAGAAGAAAGCCATTGTTGAAAGACAGGCATAAGAAGCCATGTAGGGGACACAGCAAACATGTGGAAGAAGGTGCTTTGGTCAGATGAGACCAAAGTTGAACTTTTTGGCCTAAATGCAAAGCGCTATGTGTGGCGGAAAACTAACACTGCTCATCACCCTGCACACACCATCCCCACTGTGAAACATGGTGGTGGCAGCATCATGCTATGGGGATACTTTTCTTCAGCAGGGACAGGGAAGCTGGTCAGAGTTGATGGGAAGATGGATGGAGCTAAATACAGGGCAATCCTGGAAGAAAACCTGTTGGAGGCTGCAAAAGACTTGAGACTGGGAAGGAGATTCACCTTCCAGCAAGACAATGACCCTAAACATACAGCCAGAGCTACAATGGAATGGTTTAGATCAAAGAATATTCATGTGCCAGAATGGTCCAGTCAAAGTCCAGACCTAAATCCCATTGAGCATCTGTGGCAAGACTTGAAAATTGCTGTTCACAGACGCTCTCCATCCAATCTGGCTGAGCTTGAGCTATTTTGCAAAGAAGAATGGGCAAAAATTTCAGTGTCTAGATGTGCAAAGCTGGTAGAGACATACCACAAAAGACTTGCAGCTGTAATTGCAGCAAAAGGTGGCTCTACAAAGTATTGACGCAGGGGGGCTGAATACTAATGCACATCACATTTTTCAGATTTTTATTTGTTTAAAATTTTGAAGACCATTTATCATTTTCGTTTCACTTCACAATTATGTGCTACTCTGTGTTGGTCTATCACATAAAATCTCAATAAAAAACTTTTAAGTTCGTGGTTGTAAGGTGGAAAAATGTGAAAAAGTTCAAGGGGTATGAATACTTTTGCAAGGCACTATATTGTGTGTGTGTGTTTCTTTTTGTGTTATGAGTAGAGCTCCATGAAATAAAAATAAAAACAATTAAAATTTCAAAATGATACTAACTCTGCTACATACAAAGTCCTAAGTGTGAATGTAGATGCAAATTGTTAACTGCAGCGAATGCTTAAAGCCTCAGTCACAACCAGCCGCACGTGCTCCTACGGACGGTCTACGTGCAAAAAACGCAAGAAACGCACGGAGGGCGCACGTGAAACGCACGGAGGGTGTGCGTGTGACGTGCTGATTTTCGAGCCGTAGACCGGCCGCAGACTGGCCGCAGAGGTTCTTTGTCATGTCAAACAAACTTTACGGGCACTTACGTTTTTTTCAGGTTGCAAGACAAACTTACAGCCAATGTGCATCTTTCTCCACGAACAAAAAAAAACGCAGCGGTTTGGGAAACACCAAAAATCGCACGGCCAAAAAATCGTACGTCCGGTTGTGACCTAGGCTTAAATTTTTTCACACATTTTTCACAGGTCGTACAGATTTTGAAGCATCATGGCATAATGGCAAACAACCATAATGAATGAATAAGTAAACAAACAATTAAACAACACTGTAAAACTCGATAAGGTCACTGAGCTCAAACATTTTATTGAAACCGATTACGTAAAAATTTTTGAGGTAACTTAAATTTTTTAAGGTCAGATTTCTTAAAAATTACACTATAGTTACACCTAATTGTAATTTTTAAGAAATCTTACCTTAAAAAATTTAAGTTACTTACCTCAAAAATGACGTAATCGGTTTCAATAAAATTTTTGAGCTCAGTGACCTTATCGGGTTTTACAGTGAAGTGCTTGCATCATTGTTGCTCTGTGAAATAAACTATACATCAGAGTTCTGTCTTCCGCTGAACAATTTTTCTGGAAATCGAGAGCAGAGTTTCTCTATTCTGTTTAATGGGAACAAGTCAGGGTTTACTGTAAAACTACCCAAATATGGAGAGGTCGGGCCACTTATTTCGAATTCCACTGCAGATTCGACCATAAATTTGACAAAAGTTAAAACAAATATTCTTGCTTTGAGTCTTAAAACACACTTCCGTCCAGAGTATGATCCATGCCCTTAATTTGCTTGCTTTTATTTTGTTTCTGAGCTTTTGTTCCAAGGAGCTTTTGTGGAGCTCTTGTTTTTAATTGTGTCCTGGGGCTGAAACTGAGTCAGCCGGTTGATCTTTTTTAAAATGGGTATTAATGTTACTGTAATTAGGACCTGCGGCGGTTTTTGACTTCTAGTTTCGACACTGTGCAGTCTGGAGTTTCTCTGCGCTGTAACTCTGCTCAGTGATGGACTATGTTCACAAGGAAGTTTTAGTATCTTTCAGAAAACACATGGCATATTTACAGATGAAGATTGATTTTTAGGTGTGTATTTTTAGAGATGTGTGATTTTGTACTTGCCTGATAGATCTGTGTGTACACTTAGTGTGCTGAGCTAAAGCTCGCCAGAAGATATAATATAGATTTTTAACAATGGATTGTACAGCTCTGAATGTTCGCTGACAGCTGTGATTACTTTCTCCTCCATCTCTCTCAGCATCAGTGTGAATGATTGGAGTCCCACCACAAAGCAATTCGCATCAGCTGATGCACAGCCATGCAGGAATACAAACTACATTCAGAACTTTTACATTAGGGATGCAAGCCAGTACAAATGTGTCATTCGTAGACATGTAACGGTATATAGTATGATGATAACTTGAATGAATGAATGAATGAATGAACCCTTTATTGTCACTTAGTCACAAGTACCAGCGAAATTAGCCGTCAACCCGTCCATACATGTACACATACATACAATTGACACAGGGGGAGTAGACAGGATAGGAAGGCAGGGATGAAAAATACAGAGTAACATGAGGGGAGGGGAGGAGAAAAAAGCAACCCCCACACTATGCTCCTGTGGGGAGTACAGTGTGGGAACATTAAAAAAAACACCTCAGCACATAAGCACAAAAATAACACAGTACACTTTACAACATGAAAACTCGGGACTCGAAGGGGAAGGGGGTGAGGGAGGGGGCGATTATGGGAGGGGGGAGGGGCAGAGGTATAGGTAACCCAGTGCAAACAAGCAGTCCAGTCCTGCAGCCGAAGACGGCGCTTACCCACTTGTCATACTGGGGGTAAAAGCGGCGACCATGGGAAGTGGGGGAAGGAATACGAGAGAGTCTCACTGCAGTGATCTTCAGGGGGAGTTGTTGTCCCAGCAACGGCCTTGGCCAAGGCCAGTGCTGTCTGAGGGAGCCGAAAGCTGATAAGATTGGGATTGTTTGGTCTTGGGGTGAGTAGACGCATTCCTTTACACCAGGGGTTCTCAACCTTTTGCAACCTGGGCCCCACCAAAGCTGGTTCATTGCAGTTGGGGGCCCCTCTTCTCGCCCCGCCCCCATCCCCCCCAAACACACTTACCCGCAGTGACGCCACCCGACCTACAGCACCTTATATCGACAGATAGATAGATAGATAGATAGATAGATAGATAGATAGATAGCCCTGGGCTAGATGATGATTATTATTATTATTATTATTATTATTATTATTATTATTATTAGTTGTAGTAGTAGTAGCAGTAGCAGCAGTAGTAGCATTATCCATTCCATAGAAATACATAGGCCTATTATCATTATTAGGCTATTGTTATAATTGGCAGTAGCACCACATTTCTAATCTGCTTTCGGGCATTATTATAATTATTATTATTATTATTATTATTATTATTATTATGGCCTATTATCATTACTAAGCTGTTGGCAGTAGTACAAGACTTATGTTCTTTCAGGCATTATTATTATTATTAGGCCTATTATTATTATTATTATTATTATTATTATTATTATTATTATTGCTGTTGTTGGTTGTTGATATTATTATTATTATTATTATTATTATTATTATGCTATTATTATTAATAGGCATTATTATTATTATTATTATTATTATTAGTGTTTTTATTAGGTATTTTATTAGGCTTATCATTAGCTGGCTATTGATATCATTGGGAATTGGGACCAGGCGTGAATTTAGGTTTTACTTTTTACTGTGCCTTTGTGATCTGCATTTGCGTTAATGCGAGACCTGAGCCTGCTTTGCCTTACAAAGATCCTCGATTCTTGGCGAAATGTTCGACAAGCACAGTCTCAAGTCATCCTCAATTTGCGCATGATTGCGATATTTCGTTTTGAGCGCAGTCATTTTTGAAAATCCTGCCTCACACAAGTAGGTCGATGCGAATGGGATGAGCAGTTTCAAGGCTACGTCACACAGTTGCGGGTACTCCTGCATCAATTCTGCCCAGAATGTCGAAAGAGGGCATGAGGTGAAGACTGCCTTAAGTCTACTGTCACTCTTCAGCTCAATAAGCTGTTCCTGCATGTCAACTGGAAGTTCGTCAGCAGTACACACAAATGGATCTCAAACCCACGCAAAAGAGCGATAATCCTCTGTGCAGTATGCCACAAACTGTTTTCTCATTACCGACAGGTGCTCTGACGCTGCTTGAAAGACAGATGAGAAATCGTGGGAAGTGCCTGCATTACTGATAAAGTCTGCAAGGCTTGGGAACATATCACAGTTCCCCCGACTGATGCGGCCACACCAGAGGTCAAGTTTTTGCTTGAAGGCATCCACTTTCTCTGTGAGAAGCAAAATGTGAGTTTCTCGGCCTTGCAAAGACAGGTTCAAGCCATTCAAGCGGTCAAATATATCGACCAAATAGGAGAGACACGCCAGCCACAAAGGGTCATCCAGATTTTTCGCCAGGTCTGAATTGATTTGTGTCAAAAACCGCTTCACCTCATCTCGCAGCTCATACAAACGTTGTAACACCCGCCCCCTGGACAGCCAGCGAACCTCAGTGTGCAGAAGCAGCTGTTCGTGCTCTGACCCCATCTCCTGACAGAGGACCTCAAACAAGCGAGAGTTTAGCGGCCGTGACTTGATGAGGTTGATCATTTTTACTGATTGGTTCAGCACGGATTCCAACAGAGACGGCATTTTTTTTGCAGCGAGTGCTTCGCGATGAACCATGCAATGGGTCCATTTTACAAGTGGAGCTACCTGCTTAACGCGAGCAGCTAGACCTTGCTCACGGCCCGTCGTTGCTCGTGCGCCATCCGTGCACAAGCCAACGCATCGGTCCCACGCCAACCCATTCTCGCGAATAAATGAATCAAGGACATTGAAGATGGCCTCTCCAGTTGTGTGTGACTGAAGAGGGCGGCAAAAAAGGACATCCTCCTCAATTAATTTATCCCTGACATACCTGACATATGTAAGAAGCTGTGCCTGTCCAGCAATATCGGTAGACTCATCCAACTGCAAGGCATAGTATGGACTATTTTTAATAAACTGTATTAATTGCTCTCTGATATCATTGGACATATCAGCAATTCTCCGAGCAACTGTGTCATTTGAAAGTGGCACGGTGCCTAATTTGGCTGCTGCACTATCCCCGAAGAATATTCTGCACATGTCCTGCGCAGCTGGCAAAACGAATTTCTCGGCATCAGTGTGCGGTTTGCCTAGCTTACCTATTCTTTTTGCCACCACATATGATGCCTCCAGGCACTGCTTAGATACAGTGCTGTGCACGGAAATTGTTGCCTGTTGCTGATGCAGGCCATCACGCTTTCTTTGAAAGTATTCAAGCGGTTTGTCCTTCAGGCCAGCATGCTTCGTTTCGAGGTGCCTTTTAAGTTTGCATGGCTTCATGCTTTCGTTTGCCAGCACCTCGGCACACACGACACACTGAGGACGAAGATCAGAGGTGACAGTAAAACCAAACTGCAGGTATGATTCATCGTACCTCCGAAGCTTTCTCGCAGCTGGTGGTAGACCTACGTCAGTTGTCTTGGGTTTTTTGACAAGAAATCTATCCATTTTGTTAAAGTATTTGTGAATAAACGTGTGTAATAAAGTTGTAACGATAAGTCTGTAGTAGGCTAAGTCTGTAGTAGGCTAAGGGGGCTAACCAGAGGGAATGTATGGGGCTTATCAGTGAGAAACACGATCGATATCTTTATTCGGGGATTTTATAGTTGCAAATTTTAACGAGGTGTGAATGGTGTACTTACTCGTGTGAGTGTGTGTGTGTGTGTTAGTGTGTGTGTGTGTGTGTGTGTGTGTGTGTGTGTGTGTGTGTGTGTGTGGGACAGTTGGATTTTTCACACGCAGGGTGAAAAAGGCAAAGGGGTAGTAGACTAGCAGTAAGAAAACAACAAAAACAACAAATTATTTGGGTAGAGCTGAAATGGGGAAAGCAAAAATACAGTGTGGGGTAGTAGTCTTTAAAAAGACTGTTTGGGTTTTGCGCTGTATCGATGGATTGATGATAGTAGACTAGCGAGAGTCGGCACGAGTTAACTCGGCAAGAAACCAGACTAGTGTGTGTGTGGCAAGCACTCACACGGTGGCCACGGTATGCAGACTCACTCACGTGACGTTGCGTCATGTTCGCGTCACGGGCTTAAAATAACCTACACACAAGATTTTATGATAGATTGATGATAGATTTTATAATAGTATTGATTTGTATGTAATAGTCCAATGTCCTGCATTTTGACATGGGTAAATGTGTTGCATCTGCTTAGCTACTATAGCCTGTTAGCCCCAGATTTTTTTTTTCCTCCATACATGAAGCCTACTCGCGACCCCCCTGGAGTACCTCCGCACCCCACCAGGGAGGCGCGCCCCCCCGGTTGAGAACCACTGCTTTACACGACTATCTGTTTGTCCATTCTGGTCTCCGACTCGATCCATTTTCCTTTGCAAAGCCAAAAGCTTCTCCATGATGTTATCCATGTTGCGGTTCCAGTTCTGAATAGCCACAGTCTGAGTGCCGACAGCTCTGCCCACCGCTTCAATCATGTCGGGCAGCTTTATGGGGATTTGGACGGCTGTCACCGTTTTCTGATTTCCTCAATAAACCAGGGCAATGCCTAATCCAATCAGCAAAAGTCCTGTAATCATGGTTCCAAATAGGTAGATGTCCGGCAGGACAGGCTGGTTCCCCCGAACCCAGGCTTCTCGTTGAGAAGGTTGTGTCAATTGCGTGAAGAGACCAGTTTATCAATTCCATGATTTTTAGTTTGGATTCATGATAGTTCATGATTTTTAGAGTCTCTCAAAAGTATAGACAATAGACAGACGAGACAGCAGAAGCAGAAGCAGGAAAGATAAGGGAAGGGAGAGGCAGAGAAATGCGACTGCCTTCCATGAGAGCACGGAGAATAATTTGAGACACAAATCAATGAAATACAAATGAACCTTGATTATTATCAGGTTGCGTAATCTCTTGGTTTTTTTTTTCCTTGGCTGTAATTGTGTTGTTTAGACAACAGAGGGTTCAAATAACATACAATAAGCCGGAATGCATGTGACTTCACCATAGGTGGAAGTAGCACAGCTCAAATGCTGTGAAAACGCACAAACAGATCTAAATTAGGGAAAAGAGCTGTTTGACTGTACAAATAGATTTAACAAAAATCAGCTTTCTTTATACACACTGCTGAAAGTTCAAGAAAAGAGACAAACAATAGAGGTAGTACAAATGTTCATAAAATTTTCCGAAGAAAAGCCTATTTGTTAACTTTTTAATTTTTAATAAAAGGAATATTTTAGTTAATAGGCTATATTTTATTCCAACCTTTACAAATATGGGTAAATAATTATTGTTGGTTATGAAGGAAATTAAACCGGGGAAGGTTGCTGGTTTGATTCCGTGGACCAGTAGGAATGGCTGAAGTGCCCTTGAGAAAGGCACCTCACCCCCAACTGCTCCTCAGGTTGCTCTGGGTGTGTTGTATGTCGCTCTGCATAAGAAAGAGCATCTGCTAAATGCCTGTAATGAGTATATGTATATATACTGTATGTATATATGGGTCTGTCTCAGAAACTGGGTACTGTGGGGGTACCCCACTAAATATACTCACAATCAATAAACTATACAGTTTTGAATGGTGATGTTGGTTTTAATTTGAAATAAAATGATGAAATAAATAATACAGATAAAACTAAATCTTTGATGTGAATATTCAGAATTTGGCAAAAATTCTGCAAATTTGTGGAAAAATGGCGGCTTGATCTGGGACATGATAAATGGTTGACTACATCGCATTCCCTTAAAAAGGTTGTAGTCCACTGAAAAGTCTACAGTTATCACTAATTGTATTAAGTTGTAACTTTATACACCTAAGGATTGGTGCGCTCACAGAATAATCATAACCGTAATAAAACATCATGCAAAATATTTGATCACCGTTGTAACTCCATTTTCCGCAGACCCAAAACCAATACGATCGTGTGTTTTGATCTAAACGGAAAGCCTCAGGGTCAAGGTCACTACCTCACCAAAAGTAGTAACTTAAAATCACTACGCCAGATAAACATTTAGTTATAAATCTGCAATTTTGTTTTTTAAAACAAAAGCTGAAAGTTAGGTCGAGAATATGTTTCTTACAGAATATGTTACGATGGTAGCTGGCATGGCCGTAACTACCATTGAGGACACCGAGGTCATGTCCTCGGTATTTTTTTCAGAAATTTAAAATTGGTCTACGCTGAATTCAGTGTAAAACGCAGCGTCTGCATCCATGTCATCTGTATTTCCCCCCAATAAAATTCACATTGTCTAATGTCATCTGAAATCTCTCAGCCTCTATATCGTTGCCGTGTCTAACTGGATAAAACAGGCAGGGTGTAGTCTACGCTCTATCACACATGCCTACCTAACCTAACGTAGGCTAATAGTGACATAGCATTATAGAGCTTTACCCGAGTGCAAAATGAAAAAGTTGCAACAAACTAAATTAAGGTCTGGACAGCCAACAGAAGAGCAGGGAAAGAGAAGGAGGGAAGGTGAGAAAATATTGTCAGTGCAGTGGCAGACCGTTCAGCGGTATCATGCTTTCCAAGGGGAAACGTTAATTGTCATTGCCGATTACATTTTAGTTAGCATTTCGAGAAACATTCAAAACTACGCTGTCACAGGCAGCCCTGTGCAGGGCTGAGTAAACGGGCTTGTTCGAGTAACTTTCTCTCTTTCTCTCATAACTCTCTTTCTCTCATAACTCTCTCTCTCTTTCTCACTCACTCACTCACTCACTCACTCACTCACTCAGACACATACACACGCGCACACACACACAAATAATACACTCTCACACACTCTCTCTAATGGCCGTTTTCCACTACCCTTTTTCAGCTCACTTCAGCCCGACATGGCTCGCGTTTCGACTACCTCAGAGCAGCACGACTCAGCTCGCTTCAGCCCTGCTCAGCACCCAAAACTCGCACGGTTTTGGAGTGGGGCTGAAGCGAGCCAAACCGAGCCGAGTGGGGCTAGGGGCGTGAGGAGACACTCCCCTGTGCACTGATTGGTGAGGAGGAGAGTCCTTACATGCCCACACACGCCCCGCGAGCACGCTGGGATCTGTAAACACCGTAAACCCGGAAGAAGAAGAATTACGAATTACGAGAATTTCTGAAGCCTTATGCGCCTCGCCTCATCTATACGCTCTTGCCAGTATCTGTTGGCGTTGTCGGTGACAACAAGCCACAGCACCAAGACCAGCAACACTAACGACTCCATGTCCTCCATGTTTATTGTTTACTCTCCGGGTCGTGAGACTACCGCTTAAAAGGCCACTGATGTCACTGTTTGCGCCGCCTAATGACATCACGTGATGTCCACCCACTTTCGCTAACTCCACCCAATGTGTCCACCCACTTCCAGCCAGCACGGTTCAGCGCGGTTGTAGTCGAAATGCAACTCCAACAGCCCCGCTCAGCTCGACTCAGCCCAACTCAGCACCGCACGGCTCAGCCCAACTCAGCCGCGTTGGTAGTGGAAAAGCGGCATAATACATAGTCTTCACACAGAACTAATAGCTCTACATTCTAATGTAATTTAAGATAATGAAATGTAAATAATGCCAATAATTCAGGTAGCTGAGCAATACACTCAGTTCAGTTTTGACTTTTATGTCAGACAAAACTCCACAGTTATGATGGCACAGTTTTAGAATTGTTAAAGTAAATGTATTGTGAGCCAAACTTACATTACAGGCAATGATGAGAACCCTCTGTTTCAGAGAATGCATGCAAATGGATCTCAATTCAAGACAGCCAGATAGACTGATGCCTTTACATTACTGCTCAGAATGTCTCTACACATACAGACACCCACAAATAACACACAAACTCTCTCACTCACTCTCTCTCTCTCTCTCACACACACACACACACACACACACACACACACACACACACACACACACACACACACTCACACTATTATTATAAGGTGTAATACTAAAGCTTACAATTCAGCAGTTCACACCCTTTCTGTCATGTGTATGCTGCAATGTAAATAATGCCAATACTTTAGGTAACTGGTACTTTAGGTATGTATACTCAGTTCAAGAGTTCACTACCTTTCTACTTTTATGTCCGATAAAACACCACAGTTATGGTGCCACAGTTTTAGAATTGTTAAAATAAATGTGTCCACCGCCAAATCTATCCTTGGTTTGTTATTTATTTATTTATTTATTTAAGTTGTGCCGGGGGGGGGGCTTCGGTGCTGTCAGCCATGCTTGACCTTGGTATTTGAAAAATCCTGGCTACGGCCCTGGTAGCTGGTCTTGTATGAATTTCTGAGCTATAAAATGAGTCATGGTCTATTTTTTACTGCAGCGTGTTATTTGTGTGCGGGTAAGGACACACATTAACAATTTGCATGTGTAGAATGGAATTTTCCACTCCAACAGTTAGAAGTTGATCGTGCTTCCATTTGCGGTCTTTCTGTTACGCGAGTGATCTGTTCGGACGTTATCACTGAAAAGGTGAGTTTTGACAGTTTTATTTTGTTTTAGTCTTGCAGTATAAGGCAATAGAATGTTTCTTTTTCATCTTACTTTCATATTTCGTAGTGTTTGCGTATTTTTGGCCAATATTTTGCAACCATGGTCAATTTAGATCCAACTTATGATAGAATCTACGGCAATCATTTTGCCCCGCCCCCGCCTCGCGCTCCGTCCGGTATGGTAGTGATGTCCCGTTGCTCGCGCGCTGCAGCAGAGACCCACGCGACCTTCAGCCGGTACAGTCGCTGTTCTTTTACCACCGCCGTTATTCTCATTTTTCTGGTGTGTTCTTGACTTTTCCATTGTGTCCTATTTCGCCATATCAAATACCCAAAATGCATCATATTATTCATATTTAAGTGAATAATCAATTCAGTCATCACAACTTGGCATTTTTAACCCAAGCAATCAAAAAGAGGACATTTTATTCAATATTTTCACTCATCTTAGAAGGAGGGGCTTTAATTCTTCATGATGTAGTTATTTTATATGGAAATCAATTTTACAAAAGCATCTCATCTCATTATCTCTAGCCGCTTTATCCTATTCTACAGGGTCGCAGGCAAGCTGGAGCCTATCCCAACTGACTACGGGCGAAAGGCGGGGTACACCCTGGACAAGTCGCCAGGTCATCACAGGGCTGACACATAAACACAGACAACCATTCACACTCACATTCACACCTACGGTCAATTTAGAGTCACCAGTTAACCTAACCTGCATGTCTTTGGACTGTGGGGGAAACCGGAGCACCCGGAGGAAACCCACGCGGACACGGGGAGAACATGCAAACTCCGCACAGAAAGGCCCTCGCCGGCCACGGGGCTCGAACCCGGACCTTCTTGCTGTGAGGCGACAGCGCTAACCACTACACCACCGTGCCGCCTTTACAAAAGCATTTGAATTGTAATAAAAAAAAATGTCCACAGTGGAGTCCAGATAAAGCAAGATACTATCTTTATTCTTATTAAACATGACAAAAGAAACATTGAGTGTTCGGTAAATGCAAAAAAAAAAGTAAAATTAGAAAATGTATTTTTTGACCATAATGTCCCAAATGAGAGACCAGTTTCTGAGACGGACATACACATATATATATATATATATATATATATATATATATATATATATATATATATATATATAAATAATTTAACTCAAGGAATATTTAAGATGATAAAGAATAGGAGAATATATGTTACTTTTTTGGTTATAAAATTTTCTTCATTTATGTTTTTTTTTCCCCAAAATATAATTGAAACATCAAATCATGAACTGGGTGAATCATTACACAGCCAGTTATTAGTACCGAACAAATAATGTGTTGTACACAAATACATATAAAGCTACGACAATTACGGTATGTGCACAGTTTTCTTCAAAAGCTTGCCAGAAAAGTTCACAGGGCATTTGGTTGAAAGGAGAGGTGTGACTTGGGATCTGTGAGAAAGAGATTTTTTTCTTTCATGCAGATGCAAGCAAATAGACAGATATGAAGCTTTGAGGACAAACAAAGTCGATGTTCATTCATGTTCACTTGGAGTGCTGCGTGATACATTTATAGTGTCCTTAGTTACTGCCTGGTCAGGAACTCAGTGGTTTAAATTAAGCTAGTAATTAATTTCTATTTTTGTAAATAGAATGAAATTTGTTTGAAAATATCATGGGCAGGGCCAATGCTGTTTAAAAAAAACCAAATGTTCCTGTGCATATTTCTAGGGCAGCACGGTGGTGTAGTGGTTAGCACTGTCGCCTCACAGCAAGAAGGTTCTGGGTTCGAGCCCAGTGGCCGGCGAGGGCCTTTCTGTGTGGAGTTTGCATGTTCTCCCCGTGTCCGCATGGGTTTCCTCCGGGTGCTCCGGTTTCCCCCAAAGACATGCAGGTTAGGTTAACTGGTGACTCTAAATTGACCGTAGGTGTGAATGTGAGTGTGAATGGTTGTTTGTCTCTGTGTGTCAGCCCTGTGATGATCTGGCAACTTGTCCAGGGTGTACCCCGCCTCTCACCCATAGTCAGCTGGGATAGGCTCCAGCTTGGCCGAGACCCTGCACAGGATAAGCGACTACAGATAATGGATGGATGGATGGATGGATGGATGAATATTTCTAGTGGTGATGAATGATGAACTGAAGTGATGGAGCTAAGATTGAATAATTGTCAGAACCAGAAAATCACAAGCAATGCTGACAGTGATGGGATTTTCATGTTTAATAATTAAAAAAAAAAAGGCAGGGTCATTTTGTTACATCTTTAATGACCTCCAACAACTTTGTTGGAGGAGGTTATATTTTCACCCTCTTTCTTTCTTTCTTTCTTTCTTTCTTTCTTTCTTTCTTTCTTTGTCTTCCCAACGTAACTCAAAAAGCAGTGAACGGATTTGGATGAAATGTGGAGTGGTGGGCCATGGGCCAAGGTACAAGTGTTTCGATTTTGATGCAAATTCAAATATATATATGCGGATCCAGGATTTGTTCTGTTCCCAACGTAACTCATAGTAGTGAACGCATTTGGATGAAATTTGGTGGACAGCTTTAGTATTATCCTAGTTTCAAGTGACTTGATTTTCATGTTGATAATATGTGGTTTGGCGGAGATATGCACTCTGTCGAGTTCCCGTCTGCTTTACACACTGTTAAGCTTTTGTGTCAAAGCCTAACTATCATTCTCATTGGATGTGATTAAAAATGACTTGTTTTCTTCATCCTTATGTCCTTCTACTTTGCAGAGCATAAGGATTTCATTGAACCAATAAAGTGAATTTCCCTTCAAAAAAAATCCATTCCCTAACCACTCATAATCCAGGCACTGTACAGCTTTTTGGTGCTCTCAAGCATGAGATCCTCGAAGGATCTTCACCTTCAATTAGCTGAGAAACACACCATCAGGACAGGCAGGTTATTAGAAATAATGAAGAACCCGCTACAGGGGAAAGCAATTATACACCACAGATGAACCTGTAATCTGGGTTTACCCCCGAGCTGATGGAAAGATCAGATCAGTCAGCATTACTAGCCAAAGTAATTTTTTCTTGTTCTTTCTTTTTAGCCCTTTTGGCAGATAGATTTTCTGTTTTCTTAGCTAATATTAGTTAATCTTTCAACTAGTGCTCGGTAACTGTGGTGGTCATGCTACTGTGCATCATAATTATTTTCAGGACCTTTGGAATACTGATGAGGAAACAGTAACAGCAGCAGATAATGATATCCTCATTTTCATGAATACTTGGGTCAAGTTCCCAACCCCATGCTAGCACACAGCACCAATGATGTTAATACTATTTAGACATACTATTTAGTGTGTTGTGTGCGAGTTGGAATCCAGTCTGTACTAATTGGCCTTTCAGAATAATTTGCAAGCGGGAATTAGGTTCAGTAGAACCCATACTCCAAAATGTTCTTCCACAGGTTGCTGGTAATGGAATATTTCTACAAGAATGAGTTTCTATAAGAGTCATCAGGCATGAATGTTGTTTTTGTTGTTGTTGTTAGCTCATCTGGCCATAAGGCCGATGAGCTGTTGCCATGGCGTGGTGTCCGTCAGTCGTCCACAATTCAGTTAAATCATATCTACTCCATCAGTTCGCCGCAGATTTCCATTCCGATTGTTTTGTTTGAAAGAACTCATCATTACGCACAAAACTTGGTTGTTTTGTCAATTTTTTTGCTAACAAGTTAGCCATTAGGCCAAATTAGCAAATTTTCCAGGCCTCTCACTCGAATTATATCGCCTCTCTCGTTGCTCATCTGACTCCAGTTCTGATTGATTGTTTTGTGTGGATCTTCCCTTGAGGAACAAAACTTGGTCGTTTGTTTGTTAATTTTCTTGTTGTAATCAATGTGTTTCCAACTTTGTTTATTTTCAGTGAAATCATGTCTCCTCCCTCCCTCAATTCTCAATGGATTTCAGTTCTGATTGTTTTATTTGAAAGAACTCGACCTTCTGCACAACACTTGGTCATTGCATTGTCAATTTTTTACTAACAAATTAGAAATCAGGTCAACTGAACACATTTTTTTCTGACTAGAATTGTATCTCCTCTCTCATTTATCATGCGAATTCAGTTCTGATCGATGTTTTGGGTCGATCTTCCCTTGGGGAACAAAATTTAGTCCTTTGTTGATTTTCCTGTTGTAAGCAATGTGTCATGGAGGTTGGTCCTCTCTCACATTGTCGCATTTCAGTTCTGTTTGATGTTTTGGTCATCATGGTTGTTTTGATGACAGGCTCAATGAGCTACAGTATGTCCTTGACATTCTGGTTTTTGAATCGATGAGGAAATGCAAAAGAAAATCACAATTGTTTTCCCCCATCTGTACAGTTAGACTGGTAAGCGTGACGCAATTGTGTATTTCAGGTGAATATCAGACAGCAGTATGAGAGGTGATGACTCAAATTGTTAAAATGTCAGTTGCCACTGAATACATTTATGACACTGAAAAAGAGTCAAATATGATGTTAACTAGAAGGGCACATGGTAGAGTCCATACCTCCACCAAGCCACATGTTATCAACATCAAAATCGAATCACTTGAACGTAGGATAATACTAAAGCTGTCCACCAAATTTCATCCAAATCCATTCGCTACTTTTTGAGTTATGTTGTGAAGAGACAAAAGAATCCTGGAGCCACATACATATCCGGATTTGTATCAAAATCTGCTTAATTGTTCCATGTCCGGCGGCACGGTGATGTAGTGGTTAGCGCTGTCGCCTCACAGCAAGAAGGTCCGGGTTTGAGCCCCGTGGCCGGCGAGAGCCTTTCTGTGTGGACTTTGCATGTTCTCCCCGTGTCCGCGTGGGTTTCCTCCGGGTGCTCCGGTTTCCCCCACAGTCCAAAGACATGCAGGTTAGGTTAACTGGTGACTCTAAATTGACCGTAGGTGTGAGTGTGAATGGTTGTCTGTGTCTATGTGTCAGCCCTGTGATGACCTGGCGACTTGTCCAGGGTGTACCCCGCCTTTCGCCCGTAGTCAGCTGGGATAGGCTCCAGCTTGCCTGCGACCCTGTAGAAGGATAAAGTGGCTAGAGATAATGAGATGAGATGTTCCATGTCCCATGGCTCACCTTTCCTCCAAATTTCATCCACATCTGTTCACTACTTTTTGAGCTACATTGGGAAGAGAAACAAATGGAGGCAAAAACATAACCTCCTTCAACACAGTTGGTAGAGGTAATAATAGATGAAAATTGCATCTTATATTATAAATCCAGATCTACTTTTCTTACAATACACTGTACTGATGTTACAGTGGTTCAATTTGTTGTTATTACCAAATAAATGTAATATTCTGATTGAGATTACATTTCGATCAGAATATTACCACGGGCGATTGCTCTAAGACAACGAGGGAGGCTCAGCCTCCTCTAAAAATGACGAACATCGTGTAGGATGAATTGAGCTAGGCTTATGTTATAGCCGACCTTATAACATTGCTATTTCAGATCCAGAATCATAGAAATATATGTGCTCAACCCAACTACAGTGCGAAATCATTCCCTTATAACTTTAATGTGTGCGTGAGTTTTTCCCCCTCGTGACAGCGCGATGCCGCCCAGCCTCAGTGGACTTCAATGGCATTTGGGAGCTATGCGCTTTCAATATCAAAATGCAAGACGGTTATTGGACAAATACTGCGAGAATGCCCACCCACGGACTCCCAGCCTTACATGGGAGGGACATGGCAGTTTCTGCGAGGAGACTGGTGATTGGTGAAAGTGGCCGGATATTTTCTTTGATTGACAGCTCGTTTCAAATATAGACAGGCAGCAGTGAATTTCAGTTCAGTCCCATGCGGATTCGCAAGTGCTGTGGTGTATTGCAAGAGATCGGCTTACATTTCGATTTCATTCATTACATACGGTTTCTACCAGCTTTTTTAGTTTGTATATATTTTCATTGTAAATAAAGTGTAAATATAGTGTTGTCAAGTTTGCTATCTTAGTTCCAGAAATTTCGTTTATTTGAGTGACTGAACTTGAACTTGAGGGGGCTAGTCAGCTAGCAAGAAAGCTGCGCACAGATGCCAAGCATTGCTGATTTAATTTTGGCGAAGCCATTTGCCAGTCTTCCTTTCAAGGAAAAAATTAAAATTAAAGAGCAGGGTAGACCAACGCCTCAAATTGACTTGGTGAAAAAGGTAGGGAATAATACTCGTTCCTTTCAGCTCTCCTGGTACGAGAAAATGAATTGGCTAACAGCAAGTGACCCACATCAACAACAGTAAATAGGCTACTTTAGTAATATGTCATGGATGGACCAAAAATATAGAATCTATTTAAAATGTTTATGCTGAGTATATTATATTGGGGGGGCAGCACGGTGGTGTAGTGGTTAGCGCTGTCGCCTCACAGCAAGAAGGTCCGGGTTCGAGCCCCGTGGCCAGCGAGGGCCTTTCTGTGTGGAGTTTGCATGTTCTCCCCGTGTCTGCGTGGGTTTCCTCCGGGTGCTCCGGTTTCCCCCACAGTCCAAAGACATGCAGGTTAGGTTAACTGGTGACTCTAAATTGACCGTAGGTGTGAATGTGAGTGTGAATGGTTGTCTGTGTCTATGTGTCAGCCCTGTGATGACCTGGCGACTTGTCCAGGGTGTACCCCGCCTTTCGCCCGTAGTCAGCTGGGATAGGCTCCAGCTTGCCTGCGACCCTGTAGAACAGGATAAAGCGGCTACAGATAATGAGATGAGATGAGATATTATATTGGAATATATATTTTTCTGGATATGAATTAAACACAGCTACAATTTGGAAAACATTTTTAAACAAAAACACAGCCGAGAACATTTCACACTACAGACCTGGATTAAAAGTGAAGGGTTATCAAAATTGTCAATAAAACATTTCTCAGTCAAAATAAGTAAAATATAGGGAAAGTGTCATTGAATGAAATGTGTGGCACCCAGCTCTACTGCTGAGGTTCCTGACAAAGAGCTGCTTTCAATAATGATCAATTTTTAAACAACATGCCACAATTTTAAAATATAAAATGTTAAAATATACCCCCCCCCCCCCCAACACCACCATCATGTATATTGGACAGTAGGCTAATGGGCCAAAAGAACCTGTTATTTCACAGTTTGTGACGCTGCCAACAATCAGCCAGATCAGAGGCAAGAGTATGGGCAAAATTGATGTTTTTTCTTTTAAAATCTGGAAATATCGTAACCGACCAGCCTCCCCTGTTTGAAAGACTACCAGCCACCACTGAATATTACATATGCAATATTGCATGCATTTCGTTTGATAGCATGCAATATTGTTAGCATATCACTTATCCTACGTGTATTATGTTACTCTACCCAGTGGAGAATGAGCGTTGAATATGGTTTACGATATTGCATGGTTGTCAAGACAACATGATGTCACACATCAGGGATGTAAAACTTCTGCGCTAGCGAGCGACTGGGACAATTTGCAAACCAACATGGCCTCCGGTTTTGCTTCGTTAAATATGGAAGATTTTGAGAGGATTTTGAAGGAGAAAGACGCGTTGAACACCCAAAAGGAAGGTGTATATAATAATAATAATAATAATAATAATAATATTGGCTGGCGGGCGGCACGGTGGTGTAGTGGTTAGCGCTGTCGCCTCACAGCAAGAAGGTCCGGGTTCGAGCCCCGTGGCCGGCGAGGGCCTTTCTGTGTGGAGTTTGCATGTTCTCCCCGTGTCCGCGTGGGTTTCCTCCGGGTGCTCCGGTTTCCCCCACAGTCCAAAGACATGCAGGTTAGGTTAACTGGTGACTCTAAATTGAGCGTAGGTGTGAATGTGAGTGTGAATGGTTGTCTTTGTCTATGTGTCAGCCCTGTGATGACCTGGCGACTTGTCCAGGGTGTACCCCGCCTTTCGCCCGTAGTCAGCTGGGATAGGCTCCAGCTTGCCTGCGACCCTGTAGAAGGATAAAGCGGCTACAGATAATGAGATGAGAATGAGATATTGGCTGGCTTTCTTTTCGTGGTATATCAGATATATTCCATTCAGCTAATGGGATATATCTGATATACCACTCAACGCCAGTCAATATTATTTAAACATTTTTTGTGTCACTGTCATCCTGTGAAGCCTGTATCAGGATCTGTCTAGTTTATCGTCACATGCCTAAGAGCTACTGAGCAAAATCTTTTTCTTGTGAACAGAGAATGGCACATAATTGGCTTTCTGTAGCTGCACTGCTTTTATTCCCAGAGATGACATCACAAGTTAATTCAGGGGAACGTTGCCACCTCAAAGCCCCCTGGTTTGAGCTTGGGCTCCTGTTTGCATGAAATTTGTGTATGTCTTCAATGAGATGCTAATTTTAGGCAGTAGCCTGGCTAGTGTTAGATAGATAATGTGAGTGCAAAAACAAATACATGAAAGACATTAGTTCCTGGTTCGTAGGTTCATGACCATACTTCTTTATTGGCACCATCCCAAAAAAGTGGTCTAGGGTCCCTGAGCTTAGGTTACCGTCCATGTAGAGTTTAGGTTCATGTTCTCCCAGTGTCCATGTAGGTTTCTTTCAGGTCCCCCATCCAGGGTGTTCACTCACTGGCCACTTTATTAAGAATACCCATCCATCCACCCACCTGCTTTTTGATGCAGTTCTCTAATCAGCCGATCCCTTGACAGCACCACAATGCATCAAATCCTACAGATACAAATCAAGAGCTTCAGTTAATGTTCACTTCACTTCAAACATCAGAATTTTGATCTCAAAGTGTGACTTTCTTTCACTGTGGCATGGGTGTTAGTTTGAGCCAGATGGATTGGTTTGAGTATTTCAGAAACTGCTGATCTCCTGGGGTTTTCACACACAACAGTCTCTATACACAGAATGATGTGAAAAACAAACAAACAAAAAAACATCGAGTGAGCAGTGACAGTTCTGTGGGTGGAAACAAACGTCTTGTTGATAAGAGAGGTCAGAGGAAAATGGCCAGATTGGTTCGAGCTTTTTTTTTGCCAGGAAAGATATAGTAACTGGGCAGCACGGTGGTGTAGTGGTTAGCGCTGTCGCCTCACAGCAAGAAGGTCCGGGTTCGAGCCCAGTGGACGGCGAGGGCCTTTCTGTGCGGAGTTTGCATGTTGTCTGCGTGGGTTTCCTCCGGGTGCTCCGGTTTCCCCCACAGTCCAAAGACATGCAGGTTAGGTTAACTGGTGACTCTAAATTGACTGTAGGTGTGAATGTGAGTGTGAATGGTTGTCTGTGTCTATGTGTCAGCCCTGTGATGACCTGGCGACTTGTCCAGGGTGTACCCCGCCTTTCGCCCGTAGTCAGCTGGGATAGGCTCCAGCTTGCCTGCGACCCTGTAGAACAGGAAAAAGCGGCTAGAGATAATGAGATGAGATATAGTAACTCATAGCAACTCTTTACAACTGTGGTGAGCAGAAAAGCATCTCAGCATGCAACAACAGAACAGAAGGCCACATTGGGTTCCACTCCTGCAGCCAAGAACAGGAATCTTGGAATCAAGAACAAGTGGAGTGTGAGTGTATAACCACTTCACTTCCAATGCTCTCAGGATAGGATGATTTTCTTCAGTGTCTTAAAATCAAACTTGAATTAAACATCTACGTTGTTAGATCTATGTAAATTCACCTGCTGAGGCCTGTTTATGGTTTCAGGAGCTCTGGAGATATTAAACAGCACTGTTGGTTTTATTCTCATAGTGCATGGGTGGTGTGGGTTGTTTGAGTTATTATCCTCTAATAATCCATGTGATCAGAGAAACGAATGATTCATGCTCTGTCTCGCAACCAGCAACAACCAGACCTGCCACACTCCTGAGATTAATTAGCATTACTAAGCCCAGGATTTCTCTCATACTGAGATTAACTACCATGCCGTTAAAGCACATCTGATTTCTGTTCTACGGATGATGACTTACTCCAGCGGTGGTTACATCAGCCGGTGATGTAATGGCAGTGGTGACCTATGAGGAAGGTGATACATGTTAGTGAGAGATCAGGAGGAAGGGAAGTGAACTGCCTTTTCACTGCGAACGAGGGATGAATGAGTTTATTGACTGAGAAATAGAGGTGGTGAATTATTTAATCAGGTAAAAGTGCTGCTACTCTTCCAAATCAAATCTAGTAAAAGTACAACTGCAGATATTTTACTCCAATAAGAAAGTACTCAGTCTTAAATTTGCATGAAGTATGAAGGTAAACTTCTGAGAAAGATTCACAATGAAAATGACTTCGACTTGAAATCACACACTGATTTTAGTTACGAATGTTATTTCAGTTCTTGTTTTCTCTCTTTCTTATACTGTAAAACATAACGCTCTGCACTGCATGTATAAACATTTCTTTTGAGGATGTCTTGATTTTTGCTGGAATATTTTCTCAAAATGTACACACTGAGGGGTGGCACAGTGGTGTAGTGGTTAGCGCTGTCGCCTCACAGCAAGAAGGTCCGGGTTCGAGCCCCGTGGCCGGTGAGGGCCTTTCTGTGTGGAGTTTGCATGTTCTCCCCGTGTCCGCGTGGGTTTCCTCCGGGTGCTCTGGTTTCCCCCACAGTCCAAAGACATGCAGGTTAGGTTAACTGGTGACTCTAAATTGACCGTAGGTGTGAATGTGAGTGTGAATGGTTGTCTGTGTCTATGTGTCAGCCCTGTGATGACCTGGCGACTTGTCCAGGGTGTACCCCGCCTTTCGCCCGGAGTCAGCTGGGATAGGCTCCAGCTTGCCTTCGACCCTGTAGAACAGGATAAAGTGACTAGAGATGATGAGATGAGATCTTTTAAAATCTACTTTTAAAGTGACATTAAAAAACCTGAATGTATTATACAGTGTCTTGCAGTGTCTATTCATCCCCATGGGTGTTTGTCCTGTTTTGTCGCATTACAAGCTGGAATCAAAATGGATTTTTTTTTGGGAGGATTAGCACCATTTGATTTACACAACATGCCTACCACTTTAAAGGTGATTTTTTTTTCTCTCTCTAAATTGTGACACAAACAGTAAGATGAAAAACAGAAATCTGGAGTATGTAGAGGTATTCACTCTCCAAAATCAATACTTAGTACAAGAGCCATATTTTGCTGCAATTACAGCTGCAAGTCTCTTGGGGTATGGCTCTATTAGCTTTGCACATCTAGCCACTGGGATTTTTGCCCATTCCTCAAGGCAAAACTGCTCTAAATCCTTCAAATTAGATGGGTTGCATTGGTGGACAGCAATCTTCAAGTTATGCCACAGATTCTCAATTGGATTGAGGTCTGGGCTTTGATTAGGCCATTCCAAGACATTTAAATGTTTCCCTTTAAACCACTCCAGTGTAGCTTTAGCAGTATGTTTAGGGTCATTGTCCTGCTGGAATGTGAATCTTCATCCCAGTCTCAAACCTCTGGCCGACTCAAACAGGTTTTCCTCCAGAATTGCCCTGTATTTAGTGCCATCCATCTTTCCTTCAGTCCTGACCTGCTTTCCTGTCCCTGCATATGAAAAACATCCCCACAGCACGATGCTGCCACCATCATGCTTCATTGTAGGGATGGTGTTCTCAGGGTGTTGGGTTTGCGCCACACATGGCATTTCCCATGATGGCCAAAAATGTCAATTTTTGTCTCATTTGACCAGAGAATCTTCTTCCATGTGTTTGGGGAGTCTGCCACATGCTGTTGGGCAAACTCCAAACGTGTTTTCTTAAGCAATGGCTTTTTTCTGGCCACTTTTCCATAAAGCCCCACTCTGTGGAGTGTACGGCTTAAAGTGGTCCTATGGACAGATACTCCCATCTCCGCTGTGGATCTTTGCAGCTCCTTCAGTGTTATCTTTGGTGTCTTTGTTGCATCTCTGATTAATGCCCTCCTTGCCCGGTCTGTGAGTTTTGGTGGGTGGGGCCTTCTCTTGTCAGGTTTGTAGTGGTGCCGTATTCTTTCCATTTTGCTATAATGGATTTAATGGTGCTCCATGGGATATTCAAAGTTTGGGATATTTTTTATAACCCAACCCTGATCTATACTTCTCCACAACTTTGTCTCTGACCTGTTTGGAGGCTCCTTGGTTTTCATGTTGCAGAAATCTCCAGATTTCTCATCTCATCTCATCTCATTATCTGTAGCCGCTTTATCCTGTTCTACAGGGTCGCAGGCAAGCTGGAGCCTATCCCAGCTGACTACGGGCGAAAGGCGGGGTACACCCTGGACAAGTCGCCAGGTCATCACAGGGCTGACACATAGACACAGACAACCATTCACACTCACATTCACACCTACGCTCAATTTAGAGTCACCAGTTAACCTAACCTGCATGTCTTTGGACTGTGGGGGAAACCGGAGCACCCGGAGGAAACCCACGCAGACACGGGGAGAACATGCAAACTCCGCACAGAAAGGCCCTCGCCGGCCACGGGGCTCGAACCTGGACCTTCTTGCTGTGAGGCGACAGTGCTAACCACTACACCACCGTGCCGCCTCTCCAGATTTCTGTTTTTTATTTTTATTTTTTTATCTTAATTATTGTTTGTGTCACAATAAAGCAACAATTTGCACCTTTTAAAGTGGTAGACATGTTGTGTAAATCAAATGATGCCCCCCCCCCAAAAAAAAAAAAAATCCATTTTGATTCCAGCTTGTAATGCAACAAAACAGGATGAACACCGGGGGGATGAATACTTTTGCATGACACTGTATCTTGAATATTTTTTAAAATCTATTTTTTAGTGACATTTAAAACCTGAATCTATTATATTATAAACAAATGACTTTTTTTAATTAAAAGTAAGAATATTTTATTTTTTACACAATTTTTTAAAAATAAAAATAAAACCATGTCACAAAACAACACTATTGCCCTTTTAAAAAAAATCACTTATTTAAGAAAAGTGGCTTTAAAAAGCCTTTGAAAAATAATTTGCACAAATATTAACACAAACAGAGAAAACAAAAAGAGAGCAGTACAAATTTGTTTTCCGCCATCAGTTTTCAATGCTACGTCCGCCAACTGCTAAATATCTGAAATATTTTTTGGCCTGCAGGATGTTTTTCACACTATAACTTCTCTCGTTGTTGTTGTTGTTGCTTCTTCGCCACTGACACAGAAGATAAATGCTTGTTTGGCTGGTTTTTGCCTCAAAAGGACTGTATTATATCATCAGTTACTGCCAGCAGGGTGCGGAACCTGACAAGAACACGTCGAGCCACCCATAAATGTCCAGCGAATCATTTATTTTCTAATCAAGCATTTTATTTGACTTTGGTCAATATATTGATTTGGTGTTTTTTATCTGGGTGTGATTTTTATGGTGCACATCAGTGCTACATATTATATTTGTGAAAAAATATGGATGTGTATGTATCAAGCCAAAGTCCTTTCCACGCCAGTATCTGGTCTTCCCAGGCAGTCTCCTGTCCCCATACAAACAAACTCTTTGAGGCATATGGGTGCGGCGCTGATCTCCGTTTCCATAGCCCTCGGCCTCTCGTCTATACAGCTAGGGGGTTAGTCCTCTGGTCACCGCGAGAGTTTGACTCCCTACTTACATCTGTATTGTAGCGTGCCTTACCAGATGGCAGTAGGTACCATTTTTATGGTGGTCTTTGGTATGACCCGACTGCGAGTAGAACGGACACACTAACCACTAGGTCAGCTCACGGTCATAAGATACGTATTACACGTAAAACTTCCGCGCTTGTGAGCAATGATGACAATTTGTAAACAAACATGGCCACCAGATTTGCTTTGTTAAATGTGGAAGATTTTGAGAGGATTTTGAATGTCTATTAATAATAATGATAATAATGGCTTTTTTCGTGGTATATCAGATATATTCCATTCAGCTACTCGTCTTCGACTCGTTCAATATCATGCTAGCTGAATGGAATATATCTGATATACCACGAAAAAAGCCAGCCAGTATTATTTCACTGTATCACTTCTGAGTTGATTTATTTCTGTACTTGCGTTTGGAGTTTTCTGGAGTACTGACACCTTCGTAGTTACACAGCTACATTTTTTACATTCATGTAAATTAGTGGAAATTAATTTGGATAAAGGGATATGATCAAACAAGCAAGCAAATAAATGAATAAATATATAAATAAATGTGTGTTAATTTGCAAAATGAAACACAACGTTACCTATTTAAAAAAAAATACCAAGACCTATAACATGAACTGTCCCAACTCTCCCCATCCGGCCCTTTTGGGGGAAAAAAAAAAACCTTAAATATTTTTTCCTCAGAGTTTAAGTTTAATAAATAATACTCTATCTGGTAACTCAAGGCTACAGACTTTAATTCCTAACAAATCTCCAATTCCCCAGCGTACATTACACCATAGAATGGAGGTGGAACCAAAATAGAAAATACTTTTAAGTTTTGGGTCATAAAAAAATGAACTGTATAAACCTTACTGCCAGTGGCGGCTGGTAGTCTTTCAAACAGGGGAGGCTGGTGGGTTACGATATTTCCAGATTTTAAAAGAAAAATGAAAAAACACATCAATTTTGCCCATACTCTTGCCTCTGATCTGGCTGATTGTTGGCAGGGTCACAAACTGTGAAATAACAGGTTCTTTTGGCCCATTAGCCTACTGTCCAATATACATGATGGTGGTGTTGGGGGGGGAGGGGTATATTTTAACATTTTATATTTTAAAATTGTGGTATGTTGTTTAAAAATTGATCACTATTGAAAGCAGCTCTTTGTCAGGAACCTCAGCAGTAACAGCAGAGTGTTCTGGAATAGGCACAAGCACTGACCTTGGGGAGCCAAACATAGAGCTGGGTGCCACACATTTCATTCAATGACACTTTCCCTATATTTTACTTATTTTGACTGAGAAATGTTTTATTGACAATTTTGATAACCCTTCACTTTTAATCCAGGTCTGTAGTGTGAAATGTTCTCGGCTGTGTTTTTGTTTAAAAATGTTTTCCAAATTGTAGCTGTGTTTAATTCATATCCAGAAAAATATATATTCCAATATAATATACTCAGCATAAACATTTTAAATAGATTCTATATTTTTGGTCCATCCATGACATTTTACTAAAGTAGCCTATTTACTGTTGTTGATGTGGGTCACTTGCTGTTAGCCAATTCACTTTCTCGTACCAGGAGAGCTGAAAGGAACGAGTATTATTCCCTACCTTTTTCACCAAGTCAATTTGAGGCGTTGGTGTACCCTGCTCTTTAATTTTAATTTTTTCCTTGAAAGGAAGACTGGCAAATGGCTTCGCCAAAATTAAATCAGCAATGCTTGGCATCCGTGCGCAGCTTTCTTGCTAGCTGACTAGCCCCCTCAAGTTCAAGTTCAGTCACTCAAATAAACGACATTTCTGGAACTAAGATAGCAAACTTGACAACACTATATTTACACTTTATTTACAATGAAAATATATACAAACTAAAAAAGCTGGTAGAAAGCGTATGTAATGAATGAAATTGAAATGTAAGCTGATCTCTTACAATACACCACAGCACTTGCGAATCCGCATGGGACTGAACTGAAATTCACCGCTGCCTGTCTATATTTGAAACGAACTGTCAATCAAAGAAACTATCCGGCCGCTTTCACCAATCACCAGTCTCCTCGCGGAAACTGACATGTCCCTCATACTCTGAGGCTCGGAGTCCGTGGGCGGGCGTTTTCGCAGTATTTGTCCAATAACCGTCTTGCATTTTGAGATTGAAAAGTGCATAGCTCCCAAATGTCATTGAAGTCCACTGACGCTGGGAGTCCGTGGGCGGGCGTTTTCGCAGTATTTGTCCAATAACCATCTTGCATTTTGAGATTGAAAAGCGCATAGCTCCCAAATGTCATTGAAGTCCACTGAGGCTGGGCTGCATCGCGCTGTCACGAGGGGGAAAAACTCACGCACACATTAGGCGAACTGGGGAAAGTTATAACGGAATGATTTCGCACTGGAGTTAGGTTGAGCACATATATTTCTATGATTCTGGATCTGAAATAGCAATGTTATAAGGTCGGCTATAACATAAGCCTAGCGCAATTCATCCTACACGATGTTCGTCATTTTTAGAGGAGGCTGAGCCTCCCTCGTTGTCTTAGAGCAATCGCCCGTGCTTACTGCAGTGTCCATCTTCATGGTTACTCTAAGGGGCAACATCTAACGTCAGATGTCATCTAAAACCTGATTGGTTGAAAGTAATTTATGTGAATACAAACTGTCCCAAGTCTCCCCCATCCCAACTCATCTCATCTCATTATCTCTAGCCGCTTTATCCTGTTCTACAGGGTTGCAGGCAAGCTGGAGCCTATCCCAGCTGACTACGGGCGAAAGGCGGGGTACACCCTGGACAAGTCGCCAGGTCATCACAGGGCTGACACATAGACACACAACCTGGGTGCGATTTGCTGGGGGGGATGGTGGGGATCATCCCCCCCTCTGGTTTTTATCTCTGCTGAAAAAAAATCCTCGGGGACAACCCCGTCAATAAAACAAACAAACCAAAAAAAAAGTTGACATGACAGGCATGTTGTGACACAGTTTTCTATGGTCTACATTGCACTCACTTTCAAAATGACCCGAAGTGGCAGCTTTGATGTTCACGAACGTCTAGGGTTGCCAACCGTCCCATATTGGGCGGGACATCCCGTTTTTTGGGTAATTTTAATTTGTCCCATCAGGTACAGATCCTGCCCCTCACTCCAATGCTGTGGTGTAAATTGCGTAATTGCCATGAGAAGCGCTATTACCGCGAGTCGCGGTCATCTGCGATTTAAAACCATTCACTGTTGCCATATCCTGAATTTTTAAGCTATACTGACAAAATAGGCATCAAATTAAACTAGAGCAGATGGTGCAGCCAGTGGATACAGCCTAACTGTTCGATAAGGATAGCAGATAGCTTAAAAAAAAACCTTCCGAAACAGGATAGACCTCAGTCTATAGTAGGGGAGCTTTTCTGCCTCACTCCTGCCTTTGTGATGTCTTTCTCTCTTCTTCTTCTGCTAGCATTGCAGAAGGTTCTTAGGATTTTCAAATGGACAATTAAGCAAATATCAGGGTTTTACAGCTACAGCAAATCATTTTTCAGTTTATGACATTGCCTTCATAAATATGGCCTGATGAATTATTTGGCCAAAGTTTAAAAGAGAAAAATGAGACAATAATATTAGAATTGTTTGTTATTTTGCATTAAGTTACTTAAAAAATCCATTAATTGGTCTTAATTTTTAAAAGCTCTATTTTAGAAATGAATTTGTAGTGGCCTACATTTGAAACCCTCACCTAAAGGCGATTCGGTACTGTAACTATTTTGGGGCGCTGGGGTGCGTGTACAGGGCCTGTACCGGTACTTGTCCACACCCGGAACAAAGTGTCCCTCATTTGGATATGAGAAAGTTGGCAACCCTACGAACATCCCCAGCAAATAGATGCATTGTAGATAATCAGAGTGTGAACGTGGATTTAGCACCATGAATCACATCCTTACTGATGAGCGCAACAGAATGAATGTATCCACACTGACAGCCTTCTTTTCCTCGCTGTCAATGGGCCAGACGTGCGTTCCTTCCCTGCTGAGAAATTCGCAGAAATGTGGATTAAAGAAGGGCGAAACGCGGCGGATAGCGCATCGACGGGAAAGCAGAAAAGGCCACATGAACTGCGCCATCAGAGCAAACTGTTCATTTAGTATTTACATATTATTCAAACTGCTCATTTAGTATTTACATACATATTTTAGTGATTTTCGAGTCACTGTCCATTTAATCTGGAGGGAGAGAAACATCACAGCAACGCGACAAGCAATGCGAACTTTGTTGTGTGTTAGTGTTCGTGTATTTAGTCAGAGAGATAGGAAGATGAATTTACTATATCTGGTTTAGTGTTCGTTTTCATTTAGTGTTATTCATTTGATATCATCGGATGTTATTGAGCTGTTAGCCTATTGTTACCTTAATTTTGTGACGTTTCACGATTAAAAAAAAAAAACATCCCCCCTTCTGGTTTTTTGACAAATCGCACCCTGCACACAACCATTCACACCTACGGTCAATTTAGAGTCGCCAGTTAACCTAACCTGCATGTCTTTGGACTGTGGGGGAAACCAGAGCACCCGGAGGAAACCCATGCGGACACGGGGAGAACATGCAAACTCCACACAGAAAGGCCCTCGCCGGCCACGGGGCTCGAACCCAGACCTTCTTGCTGTGAGGCGACAGCGCTAACCACTACACCACCGTGCCGCCCCAACTCTCCTTTACTATTTGTCTTTTTGTAATCCCACGCTCACCCAGAAGAGGGAGAAGATTTCTCCCTCATGTTGTTAGGGTTTTGCTGGGATTCAAACCTGGTTCGCTGGTGTGATAATCCAGCAAACCCCCACTAGGCCACCAGGGGGATGACTCAAATGCAGAGGCGTGAGGCGGAAGTAGAAAAAGTATCAAAAGGTTTATTTACAATATTTACACTATTTACAATCCAAGGCAAAAACAAAAGTATAATCCAAACGCTCAGAAGATAACCAGGAAAAAGTTCAAAGAAACAAAGAACCAAAAAACCAGAAAAGAAGAGGCAAAAATACAAACGCTCAGAGGATCCAAAATGGTAAACACAAAGTCCAAAAAGTCCAAAAGAAAGCAAAGTACAAAAACCACAAAGCCACGGGCGAGGAAATCAGAACAGAGGTTACTGGAGCTAAACATAGCACAAAGACTCCAAGAGGACTGAACTCAGGGGTATAAATACACAAACTAATTAAGGACAGGGCGGGGCAGGAAACAGGCAATAAGACAAAAACAAAACACAGAACACGGTGGTGACCTCTAGAGGCCCAAAACAAACATGGCCAAAAAAGGAAATAACAGTGGCCTCCAGAGGCCAAAACAGTCCCAGTCCTAACTCATGTCATCTCACAGGGATTTTCTCAGGGACGTGGATCTAAATTTACATCCAGATTTACACTAAATAAAATCAAACCGAATTACTCCACAGTCAAACTCACTAAAATTTTGTCAAACGCAACTGAGTGAGCACTGATGAATGCTTGAATCTCTGGTCTGTCTGCTTTTTATGACACAGTGCAACCATTTTGCACATGACTTGATGGAGTGGCTGGTTTGTGTGAAGCTGTTGAATCAATTTGCAGCCCAGTGTTCACATTGTAAGGACTGTCTCATTGTGTAAATCCATTGGCTTCTGTCTGATAATTGCTGTAAATACTTTAGCAGTACGAAGCCGTTGGTGAGATTTTAGTTTTCTGTTTCGTATTTTCCAGAGCCACCCATTGTTTTGTCATCCTAACACCTCAGTGCTAAATCCAGCTTCATTTTTGTGGTGCAGTGTGGGGGGAAAAAAAATCTCAACCCACAAACATACCAAGCTGCAGTCTCGTAAGAGTAATGAGTCGCAGAACCTCCAGGAATAATTCAGCCTACTCTCGTTTGTAGAGGTCTTCTTCTCCTTTTTTTGGGGCTCCTTGTCCTATAATAAACCTCAACATACCTACATTACATTTACATCTTATCCAGAGTGACTTGATGCCACTGTTGAAAACATCCTCACACTACTCGTGCAAATGGTCTAACACTGGATTCAGCTAATATGTCACAGTGCGGGCGGCACGGTGGTGTAGTGGTTAGCGCTGTCTCCTCACAGCAAGAAGGTTCTGGGTTCGTGGCCGGCGAGGGCCTTTCTGTGTGGAGTTTGCATGTTCTCCCCGTGTCCGCGTGGGTTTCCTCCGGGTGCTCCGGTTTCCCCCACAGTCCAAAGACATGCAGGTTAGGTTAACTGGTGACTCTAAATTGACCGTAGGTGTGAATGTGAGTGTGAATGGTTGTCTGTGTCTATGTGTCAGCCCTGTGATGACCTGGCGACTTGTCCAGGGTGTACCCCGCCTTTCGCCCGTAGTCAGCTGGGATAGGCTCCAGCTTGCCTGCGACCCTGTAGAACAGGATAAAGCGGCTACAGATAATGAGATGAGATGAGATGAGATGTCACAGTGCGAAATTTCCAACCTCTGACTCAGAAAAAAAAAAAAAATACAATGGATATTCCATTATCCTGGAATTCCAACTCAGGAATTAGGGACGGTCTCCTTGACCTCAAGTTCAGTAAGTGAATCAACATGGCTGCTCACAGGATGAACAATAAACAAAGTCATACTTCTTAGTAGGCATATCAGATGAAAATTCAAATTCAATCCATATTGCTTGAAACTGCTCTCGTTGAATTCAGAATTTAACGCAGAACAGCATGCTTTTTACAGAATTAAGATATGTTTTCCTGTTCTTGAGATATTACAAATCAAAGATTCAAGAAACGGCTTAATTTTTAGAAAACTGTCGCAATACTGTCTGAGGATCACATGGTCCAAAATGGGTCTCATTAACCAATGAGATCAAATGTTTGTTTTTTTTCTGAATAACTTTTTTTAATTTTCGAGATATTTACATGGAAATTGGCACGTACATAGATGGTTGTATACTGAATACAAAGTATGAAAAATTAGTAAAAGCAAATGATGCAAATTAGTATTACATATGCTAATTAGGCAAAAAAAGGTTAAATCAGTAAACTCAATAAAAAGATTAATAAAAGATTATTTCTAATCCCCTCTTTGTGCTCTGTAGGCCTTTGCATTTCTCAAAAGTAGGGCCTACTAGTGTTTAGATTAAATATTATAAATGATTACTTTGATTAATATTTGCAGCTTTCAAGGCGAACCTTGAAAAACTGCGTGATCCACATCCAATAAACAATTCACATTAACTGAACTGAAATTGACACTCATGTTTCTGACTTCAGGTTTTTTAAAATCTCATTCCGACCACGAAGATCTCAATATTTTTCATCAAAACAACTACAGTTATATTCTGAAATCGTTATTTATTTACATGAATCAGTTTCATTTGAAAAAAAAAGTAGGTAAAGCTATGAAAAGTCACTTCAAAAGTCTCTTCTGAATCATAACATCAAAACTAGCTGACGGAAAATTTTGTTGAATCCTTCATCAGAAACAGTGAGAGCGAGAGAACATCCCTATAAAAGTTATCTGATTGATATTCGGACACCGATCAGAAGAGAGAGAGAGAGCCTGACCGCTTTCCCGTGACTCAAAAAGAAAAGTTTCCTGATGGCAGTTTCCTGACGTCCCGTGAGCAGAGTTTTTACTCTGTTGTACCGACTTCAACCTGCCGTTACTCCCAAAGTACTGAACAGATCTTAACCAGATACATTTCTTTGGAAAGCAGAGATTATAAGCTTTTTAATGATAGTATTCATGATAGAAAATATTCAAGGGTTAAGCAATGACAGATTTGAAACTTAGATGAGCGTCTGCATGGACAATTTTCACAGCACGGCCAGCGAGTGTCTGATATACTGACTCTTAGCTTTAAATGAATTATACTGTATATACAAATATAGGCTTTGGATCTGTCAATATACAAACATATTTGCTTGTTGAATCTGTAAGCGTGACGATACAGGTCTCTGTTTTGAGATTGTGCCCTCCACAATTATTGGCACCCCTTGTAAAGGTTAGTAGAAAGGGTTAGAAAAAAATCAAAATCCACCTTTTGGTGAAGTTGCTTCATCTCCTACTGAAAAAAAAAAATGGGAAAAATCCAACCTTTAATTGAAATACATTTATTCAGAGAAAAACAAATCCCTCATCAAGAAATAATTGTTTAAAAAAAAAAAAAACACGTGCTACTGGGCGGCACGGTGGTGTAGTGGTTAGTGCTGTCGCCTCACAGCAAGAAGGTCCTGGGTTCGAGCCCCGTGGCCGGCGAGGGCCTTTCTGTGTGGAGTTTGCATGTTCTCCCCGTGTCCGCGTGGGTTTCCTCCGGGTGCTCCGGTTTCCCCCACAGTCCAAAGACATGCAGGTTAGGTTAACTGGTGACTCTAAATTGACCGTAGGTGTGAATGTGAGTGTGAATGGTTGTCTGTGTCTATGTGTCAGCCCTGTGATGACCTGGCGACTTGTCCAGGGTGTACCCCGCCTTTCGCCTGTAGTCAGCTGGGATAGGCTCCAGCTTGCCTGCGACCCTGTAGAACGGGATAAGCAGCTAGAGATAATGAGATGAGATGAGATATGTGCTACTATTATTTGTACCCTTCCAATTAATACTTTGTACAACCTCCATTTGTGAATAAAACAGCGCTGAGTTTCTCCGATCACATTTTATGAGGTTGGATAAAACAGAGCAGGGCGTCTGAGACCATTCCTCTTTACACAACCTCTCCAGATCATCCAGGGTCCAAAGTAGGCCCTCTCTTGCGCTCTCTCCTTCTGCTCTTCAGCTAACCCCGCAGGCTGCCGATGTTTGCAGTAGAAGTGCAGACGTATTGAATTAGAAGCGATTGAAGTGTTATTCGAGAGCAGGACCAATACGACAAATGATGACTCAATTACTGCATTCCACAGCTGCCCTCTTCAACTCCAGCCATGATGGCTTTTACTCACCTCATTCATAATTCATCATACCCTTGAGGCGTTGCATGATTTTAATCACATAAAAGAAACCTGCTGTTTTAGGTTGACATGAACTGGTTGATTCCTGGAGCTGGTTCTTTGTTGTGATGAAACTTTCTTATGCCCTCTGTCTTTGTGTCCCCACAGAGCACGTTTAAGTTTAAGTCGGAGAGCGATATCCATCTGGCTGAGCATCATAAGCAGGTGTTATATGATGGGAAGTTAGCCAGCAGCATCTGCTTTACCTATAACGCGAAAGCCACGGATGCTCAACTGTGTCTGGAATCCTCTCCCAGAGAGAACGCCTCGATCTTCGTCCACTCGCCACACGCCCTCATGCTACAGGTGAGTGTGGCTGTGTGTCCATGGTGGTGAAATATTTCTATAACTTAGGTTTAAGCATAGATACACTACCAATACCACAGCACTGCTGAATTCTCTAATCAGGAGTGGGTTTCCTGAAAGCCTCTTAAGGCTAAGAGCATCTTTAATTACCTCTTAGGATCCATCATTAAGCTAATGTGGTTTTCCCAAACAACGTCATTGGCAAAATAGTTCTTTAGTTCGCTCTTAACTTATGATTGACCTGGATCACTCTTTCATAACAAAGAACGTCTCCTCATAGCTGAGTACACAGAATGCTCATGCGCCTCCGAAGGACTCTCCACAGTCAGTGGGCGGAGTCTGGTGTTCAATTATTTTTCTTGTACATTGCAATTACATCGAGTTAATTATTAAATAAATATATGCAGAACATGTTATAGAGTTATGTATGGATATCGTAATGTCACATTGATATCGCCACTTTTTAATCAAATTTAACTCCATTAGATGAGTGATTATCTCATTTAGTGTCATAAATGAGACAAATTTTTGCACCTGTTACACTGTGTGTGTGTGTGTGTGTGTGTGTGTGTGTGTAAAATATATAAACTTATTCTATCCACATTCACTGGATATGAGCAATCGTGCGCTCTGATTGGCTACTCTACTACCAGGATATCAGCTCGTATACCGTGAGTAGAGAAAAGCAAAATGGCAGAGCGTGTTTCGAGAACGAAATAAAAACACTACTTGAAAAAAAAACCCAAAAAATAAAAAAAGCAAGAAAACATAGAATAAAAGTATTTGATTGAAAGAATGTATCTTTTCTATTTTTCAAGAATTATTATTATCGCATTTTTCACAAATTGCTCCTGTCATTTCACCAGTTTGTTTCCATTCTAAGCAGAAATGATTTTGTTGGACGTTTTGTATAACGTTTTTATTCATCAAATTTGCTAAAAATAAAAATGCTCTGTTTCCCAAAATCCAGTGAATGTGGATAGAATAAAACAGTTATTCCACTCAATCTTGTCATACATGGCTTATAGACAACTCGGTGCTACGCGCCTCGTCAGCCATCAGCTCATGTACGACTCGATTTTGTGGAATAACTGTTAATGATACTGTATGTAAGAGAGAATATTGCCAACTTAGCACTGTGGATAACAGTTGAAATAATCCTGACTGTATGTTTGGGTAACAGTGAAATGAGCGAGCTCAGGGAAAACATTTACTTAATTATTTAGCTTATTATTTGCTTATTCATTTGTGTGAACATTTGTTCATTTAATTAAAAATAAACACACTTGGAATAAAAAAAATTATTGTCCAAAAATGTAAAATAGTTTCAATTATTAATTAATTACCACATATATATGTAATGTTTAATGACACGACAATATATTCACATATTCAACACTATATTTCATTGTTTTTTGGTTAAAAACGAACGCCGTGTGTACTCATCAACTGGATTTAGCAAATACTAATGCCTTTATTGGGGACGCGTGCTGCAGAGAAACTCTTCACAAAGTTACTCTTCATACTCCTTCTTCTTATGAATGAGTTCGGGAAAACCACGTACAGAGACAACGTTCTTTGCTTAAGAGTGTCTTTAAACGCTTTCTTTAGCCTTAAACTGCACCGTTACCAGGAAAGCCACCCCTGTCTAAATCAGAAGGTGTTAATTTTCTTGAACAATAGCTCTGAGACTAGGTCCGGATGCAAGGCAAACCACAGGTCTATATTAACATGATGGATTTAATCCCAACTTATACCCTGTCCACACTAGGGATTTTGTACCGATACGAAACTACTTTCGTACCGCAACACCTGTCCACACTAGCAACTATACCGGTACTGTAACGGTATAACTGTATCGGTACGAAAGCCACAAATGTATGGGTTTCGTACCGGTACAGTATCGGTACTGTAGCGCTTCGCTGTAGTGTGGACAGATGAAGCGGCTCTGTATCGGTACAAATATAATGCGCAAGTGCAATGAACCATTCCTACGTCTTCTGGGTTATTCATACAATACAATACGCCCGTGCTTTCCAGCTGTAAATAAAACGTCAAAAAATGGCTCAAAACGACTGTGGAGCTACATGGAGCAAAGAAAGGGGGGAGAAAGGGAGAGGGGGAGGGAGGAAGAGGGGAAAAGGGAGAGAAAGGGAGGGGAAGAGAAGGAAAGAGGGAGAAAGGGAGGGGAAGAGAAGGAAAGAGGGAGAAAGGGAGGGGAAGAGAAGGAAAGAGGGAGAAAGGGAGGGGAAGAGAAGGAAAGAGGGAGAAAGGGAGGGGAAAGGAAGGGAAGAGGGAGAAAGTGAGGGGAAGAGAAGGGAAGAGGGGAAAGGGAGGGGAAGAGAAGGAAAGAGGGAGAAAGGGAGGGGAAGAGAAGAGAAAGGGAGGGGAAGAGAAGGAAAGAGGGAGAAAGTGAGGGGAAGAGAAGGGAAGAGGGGAAAGGGAGGGGAAGAGAAGGGAAAGAGGGAGAAAGGGAGGGGAAGAGAAGGAAAGAGGGAGAAAGTGAGGGGAAGAGAAGGAAAGAGGGGAGAAAGGGAGGGGAAGAGAAGGGAAGAGGGAGAAAGTGAGGGGAAGAGAAGGGAAGAGGGAGAAAGGGAGGGGAAGAGAAGGGAAGAGGGAGAAAGGGAGGGGAAGAGAAGGAAAGAGGGAGAAAGGGAGGGGAAGAGAAGGAAAGAGGGAGAAAGGGAGGAGAAGAGAAGGGAAGAGGGAGAAAGGGAGGGGAAGAGAAGGAAAGAGGGAGAAAGTGAGGGGAAGAGAAGGAAAGAGGGAAAAAGGGAGGGGAAGAGAAGGAAAGAGGGAGAAAGTGAGGGGAAGAGAAGGAAAGAGGGAGAAAGTGAGGGGAAGAGAAGGAAAGAGGGAGAAAGTGAGGGGAAGAGAAGGGAAGAGGGAGAAAGGGAGGGGAAGAGAAGGAAAGAGGGAGAAAGGGAGGGGAAGAGAAGGAAAGAGGGAAAAAGGGAGGGGAAGAGAAGGAAAGAGGGAGAAAGGGAGGGGAAGAGAAGGAAAGAGGGAGAAAGGGAGGGGAAGAGAAGGAAAGAGGGAGAAAGGGAGGGGAAAGGAAGGGAAGAGGGAGAAAGTGAGGGGAAGAGAAGGGAAGAGGGGGAAAGGGAGGGGAAGAGAAGGAAAGAGGGAGAAAGGGAGGGGAAGAGAAGAGAAAGGGAGGGGAAGAGAAGGAAAGAGGGAGAAAGTGAGGGGAAGAGAAGGGAAGAGGGGGAAAGGGAGGGGAAGAGAAGGGAAGAGGGAGAAAGGGAGGGGAAGAGAAGGAAAGAGGGAGAAAGGGAGGGGAAGAGAAGGAAAGAGGGAGAAAGTGAGGGGAAGAGAAGGAAAGAGGGAGAAAGTGAGGGGAAGAGAAGGGAAGAGGGAGAAAGGGAGGGGAAGAGAAGGAAAGAGGGAGAAAGTGCGGGGAAGAGAAGGGAAGAGGGAGAAAGTGAGGGGAAGAGAAGGAAAGAGGGAGAAAGGAGGGGAAGAGAAGGGAAGAGGGAGAAAGTGAGGGGAAGAGAAGGGAATAGGGAGAAAGGGAGGGGAAGAGAAGGGAAGAGGGAGAAAGGGAGGGGAAGAGAAGGGAAGAGGGAGAAAGGGAGGGGAAGAGAAGGGAAGAGGGAGAAAGGGAGGAGAAGAGAAGGGAAGAGGGAGAAAGGGAGGGGAAGAGAAGGAAAGAGGGAGAAAGGGAGGGGAAGAGAAGGAAAGAGGGAGAAAGTGAGGGGAAGAGAAGGGAAGAGGGAGAAAGGGAGGGGGAGAGAAGGAAAGAGGGAGAAAGGGAGGGGAAGAGAAGGAAAGAGGGAGAAAGAGAGGGGAAGAGAAGGAAAGAGGGAGAAAGAGAGGGGAAGAGAAGGAAAGAGGAGAAAGGGAGGGGAAGAGAAGGAAAGAGGGAGAAAGGGAGGGGAAGAGAAGGAAAGAGGGAGAAAGTGAGGGGAAGAGAAGGAAGAGGGGGAAAGGGAGGGGAAGAGAAGGGAAGAGGGAGAAAGGGAGGGAGGAAGAGAAGGAAAGAGGGAGAAAGGAGAGGGAAGAGAAGGAAAGAGGGAGAAAGTGAGGGGAAGAGAAGGGAAAGAGGGAGAAAGGGAGGGGAAGAGAAGGGAAGAGGGAGAAAGTGAGGGGAAGAGAAGGGAAGAGGGAGAAAGGGAGGGGAAGAGAAGGGAAGAGGGAGAAAGGGAGGGGGGAAGAGAAGGGAAGGGGAGAAAGGGAGGGGAAGAGAAGGAAAGAGGGAGAAAGGGAGGAGAAGAGAAGGGAAAGAGGGAGGAAAGGGAGGGGAAGAGAAGGAAAGAGGGAGAAAGTGAGGGGAAGAGAAGGAAAGAGGGAAAAAGGGAGGGGAAGAGAAGGAAAGAGGGAGAAAGTGAGGGGAAGAGAAGGAAAGAGGGAAGAAAGTGAGGGGAAGAGAAGGAAAGAGGGAGAAAGTGAGGGGAAGAGAAGGGAAGAGGGAGAAAGGGAGGGGAAGAGAAGGGAAGAGGGAGAAAGGGAGGGGAAGAGAAGGGAAGAGGGAGGAAGGGAGGAGAAGAGAAGGGAAGAGGGAGAAAGGGAGGGGAAGAGAAGGAAAGAGGGAGAAAGGGAGGGGAAGAGAAGGAAAGAGGGAGAAAGGGAGGGGAAGAGAAGGAAAGAGGGAGAAAGGGAGGGGAAGAGAAGGAAAGAGGGAGAAAGTGAGGGGAAGAGAAGGAAAGAGGGAGAAAGGGAGGGGAAGAGGGAGAAAGGGAGGGGGAGAGAGGAAAGAGGGAGAAGGGAGGGAAAGAGAAGGAAAGAGGGAGAAGAGAGGGGAAGAGAAGGAAAGAGGGAGAAAGAGAGGGGAAGAGAAGGAAAGAGGGAGAAAGGGAGGGGAAGAGAAGGAAAGAGGGAGAAAGAGAGGGGAAGAGAAGGAAAGAGGGAGAAGAGGGAGGGGAAGAGGGATAAAGTGAGGGGAAGAGAAGGGAAGAGGAGAAAGGTAGGGAAGAGAAGGGAAGAGGAGAGAAAGGGAGGGGAAGAGAAGGGAAGAGGGAGAAAGTGAGGGGAAGAGAAGGGAAGAGGGGGAAAGGGAGGGGAAGAGAAGGGAAAGAGGGAGAAAGGGAGGGGAAGAGAAGGGAAGAGGGAGAAAGGGAGGGGAAGAGAGAAGGAAAGAGGGAGAAAGTGAGGGGAAGAGAAGGAAGAGGGGAGAAAGGGAGGGGAAGAGAAGGAAAGAGGAGAAAGGAGGGGGAAGAGAAGGAAAGAGGGAGAAAGGGAGGGGAAGTGAAGGAAAGAGGGAGAAAGGGAGGGGAAGAGAAGGAAGAGTGGAGAAAGGGAGGGGAAGAGAAGGGAAGAGGGAGAAAGGGAGGGGAAGAGAAGGAAGAGGGAGAAAGGGAGGGGAAGAGAAGGGAAGAGGGAGAAAGGGAGGGGGAAGAGAAGGGAAAGAGGGAGAAAGTGAGGGGAAGAGAAGGGAAGAGGGGGAAAGGGAGGGGAAGAGAAGGGAAGAGGAGAAAGGGGAGGGGAGAGAAGGAAAGAGGGAGAAAGGGAGGGGAAGAGAAGGAAAGAGGGAGAAAGGGAGGGGAAGAGAAGGAAAGAGGGAGAAAGGGAGGGAAGAGAAGGGAAGAGGGAGAAAGGGAGGGGAAGAGAAGGGAAAGAGGGAGAAAGTGAGGGGAAGAGAAGGGAAAGAGGGAGAAAGGGAGGGGAAGAGAAGGGAAAGAGGAGAAAGGGAGGGGAAGAGAAGGAAAGAGGGAGAAAGGGAGGGGAAGAGAAGGAAAGAGGGAGAAAGGGAGGGAAGAGAAGGGAAGAGGGGAGGAAAGGGAGGGGAAGAGAAGGAAAGAGGGAGAAAGGGAGGGGGAAGAGAAGGAAAGAGGGAGAAAGGGAGGGGAAGAGAAGGGAAGAGGGAGAAAGTGAGGGGAAGAGAAGGAAAGAGGGAGAAAGTGAGGGGAAGAGAAGGAAGAGGGAGAAAGGGAGGGGAAGAGAAGGAAAGAGGGGAAAAAGGAGGGGAAGAGAAGGAAAAGAGGGAGAAAGGGAGGGGAAGAGAAGGAAAGAGGGAGAAAGTGAGGGGAAGAGAAAGGAAAGAGGGAGAAAGTGAGGGTGGGGAACGAAACGTAAGCTGCCCAAGGGACGA